>NC_056741.1:950233060-950270113 GCF_019279795.1 Protopterus annectens | reverse complement strand
TAATGAAGATGGTCACGCATCACCAAGGAACTCTGGTATCTTCTGTTATGAGGGGCCAACAAAAGTATTGAAAGAAATGGCACAGATATGTTATAGGAGATTTTCAACCGGGCACACACACACTTTCTCTCCTCTGGCATACAGAAGCCCAGTTTAAACTTCCCAGACAGACACATACATTTACCTTCTTTTTAAGCCGAATGACAACACACGTACACATGGAATTACCCCCCTCATAACTGAAGTGCTAGTTTATAGGTTCATAGGTTGGGTACTAGGCTATCAGCCCTAGGGCCTACACAAGCCTAGCCAAACAATTCCCCGGATATTTTTTCCCACAATATTTACTTCCCTGGACCCCTGTCTAGCAGGGCGACTGATGTGATCCCGGGGTGAATTTCCTATCTCCCATCCAGTCATCAAGGTTCCTCTTGAAGAGGGCCAAGGAGGCGCTCTGGGTCAGGAACCTATCCCTCCAGCATGTTTTGTTCATTGTGATGACAAGGTTTAGATCCCTGGAGCGTGTGGCTCTGAGGGATTGGGATTTCTTTAAGTGGAGCATGTCCAACAGCTCAGGGTTTGACATGGCCTTGTACGTTAAGCAGAGATTGCCTCAGAGTACACGATATGCCAGAGAGTATAGCTGTTTTTTTTAGATGGTCAGCATAGGGCATCTGCTTTAGGCCTGTGATTCTTTTAGTGAGGTATTTCTGCGGCCTTTCCAGCTGTTGCAGATGTCTTGTGAGGTACATACCAAATGGGGCGTTGTGCTCTATAACAGGTATAATGAGGGATGAGTACAGTGGGACAATGACCTCCTTTTTTCTGGATGAAAAGCCCTTAGTGATGAGGTGTGCCACATAGAAGGATTTCCTGACTGTTGTGACAATGTGGTTATCGAAGGTGAGACCACTGTCCACCTGTGTCCCTAAGTCTCTCTTCACACTTTCGGCATTTAGTCTGCTGCCACCTATGTGGTAATTCATGGATACATGTTTTTTCCCAAAGGGGATAACTATACATTTCTTGGCATTAAGCTTGAGCCCATGGCTCTGGCACCAAGCATCTGTTTCTGTAAGGCCCTTTTGTAGAATATCCACATCATTTGGGGATTCAATAAAGACTCCCAGTTTGCAGTCATCTGCGAACTTTGTTAGCCAGAGTTCCTTAGTGCTGGCCTGTACTTCAGAGAAGTAGATGCCAAACAAGAGTGGTCCCAGGACTGAACACTGAGGTACTCCACTTGTCTGGAGCTGGATTTGGAGTCGGCTACTTTTACAGTCTGGATTCTGTCAGTAAGCCAGTTGGCAACCCATCGAGTGACGTAGGGATTTATGCCCAGCTTAGTAAGTTTATCTATATACATACTGCATCTGTATCTTGAAACACCATCAGTACACTGCAAGACTCAGATGCCATCCTCTCGATACGATGCACACAATATCACCTTTAAGTAAAATGGTGGGGGAGATGGTAATTGTGAAGTATACAGGACCATGTGCACTGCACATTATGAATACAGTATCTGTATATGACAGATGTGTCGTCATTATATGCAATTTTTACTTTCCGTAAGGCCATTATAAGTTGGGGTAGCACCCCATCATCTTCTGCCTGATTCTCAAGGAACAAGTCTAGAGGACCCCATTACCAAAAAATAAAATAACAGTTTGCCTCACAAGTACCATAAAACATTTCTATAAATAATGTTGCTGTAACATGCAGTTTCTTGACAGACTATGAAAAAGCAATTAAGTCACTAGCATAAAGTTTATCTTCACTAAGGTGGCAGCAAGTTGATCATTATTGACAATCATAAGGGAATCTCAAATTATAGATATACCACGTGCACGCACTCTAATCTGGTCAAAGTCTTTGTCAAATTATGCCTTTTTGTAATCTGGACTGCACTGGTTGGAAGCCATTATTGCTCTAGCCTACTGGTTTTGTTGCATTTCCTTTATTAACTCTAATTGGGAAGTGAGTGAAAACAAAACACGGAGTCCAACTCACATTCAGTTAAGATAAACACTTTCTGACCCAAGGTGTATCATTGCAGAGCAATGACAAGGTAAAATATCCAAGAGACGATGAATGGATATGAAGAATCATAGCTCTCAACAAATTAGGGATATCCTGAAGTGATCAGAGAGACTACGAAAATACTAATAATACTACTGTGACAGTGACTGACCGAATAGAGACACTGAACTGATATACAATTTCTGAAGTAAAAAAAAAAGTCTATAACTCTTACTACTGCCATTAATTGTAATTCAGTCACTACCTTTTCTCCAAAAGTCACCAGTTTTAGGTGGGATTAAGAGAGGCAAAGCTAAAGTACAGGTAAAAATCAAAGATAGTTGAGAGGTACGTGAAAAATCCGGTTTACAAGTGTGTTGCCATGCAAGCAAGTCCCTTTTTTCTTCTGCACATCCCTCAAACAGTGCAGGTTTACTCAAACTAAAGTATGAATGTCCTGTGTTGTAAGCAACTTGCGTAAAGGAGACACTGCTGCATATATAAATAAATATTTTATTGTAGTATATGAGAGGGGTGGAGAATCAGAGGAAAATGATGAGCAAGGGAGACTGTGGAGGCAAGAGTTGGACACAGTGCACTTTTGTAGCACAAAGTAGAAGTTTCTGACTACACTCCTAATGGAGGCTTTCACAAAACAGTCACTTAACACTTCACGCTGGGTACGAGACTGTCAGATTATATTCACAACACTAAATGTTTCCTTATTAAGCCGAGGGAACCAAGAGCAACCCCAATCATAATGCTTCAAATAAAAACAAAACAAACAAAAAAAAAAACTCCAGACTACTTTTCCAGCCTTTACATGGAACCATGGCCAAAGCCAAAACAATGACCTGAATCCCGAAATAACACTAACACATATCAGTACACAAAATAGATTTACCCGTACTTCTCTGTTTTTCACCACTTCTGATTCAACATTTACAGTCTAACGTACCAAACCAGCCACCTTCTGACCGGCCGTTACAGCTGTTCAAGTCTCCAGCCGTCAGGGGTGGCCAGTGCTATCGGACTGCCAGACTGCAGCCCCCTCAACTTCAAACTACTGATAAAATAAAAAATAAAACTTCATGCATGCACACTGCTGCCAAGACAGTCTAGCACTGCAATGTCAGCAGTCAGGGATTTCTGCTGCAGTCCCATCAGGATTTACTTACTGGATGTATGGTGGTTTTGGAGACAGGGATCTACTACAGGACCAGGGATGTGGATTTACTACAGGACCAGGCAAGAGTGTGTGTGTGTGTGTGTGTAAATGCCTCAGGTGGGATGTACTGGTGATTAGACTCATGGTGGTATGGTAGGGAATACCTCAGGCTTGAACCCTGTATCTTGCATGCAGGTGTTAAAGACCTGAATTCCCTACCCACCACCATTTGTAAAAAAATTGCAGATTTTTGCCTCATATTTGATCTGATCTATTCCTCATAATATCTGTGTTTTTTTAAATACTGCAATGTTTGAAATTTGATGGTGCAGTGGTAGCATTGATGCCTCACAGCTGTAGGTTCTTGGGTTTGGTTCTTGGCTGGGGTGCCTTCTTTGTGGGGGGGTCTGCATCTTCTTCCTGTGTTTGTGTGTGTTTGCTTTTGTGTCCTCCCATGTTACAAAGACATGTCTGCATTATTTCTTCCTGGGCCTCTGCTGAGAATTGTTTTTTTTGTTCCAAGTCAGACTGTCCTGATTAACAAATTGACAGGCATTTAAATTTCAGACTTCAGGTTTCTGAATGTTTACTTCCTTACGTATTTGATGGTGCAGTGGCAGTATTGTTGCCTCACAGCTATAGGTTTTCTGGTTTGATTCTTGGCTGGGGTGCCTTCTGTGTGGAGTCTGCATCTTATCCCTGTGTGGATTTGCTCTGGTGTCCTGCCATTTTACAAAGACATGTGTCTACAGTATTTCTCCCTGGGCCTCTGCTGAAAATTGTTTTTGTTTCGTCATAAGTAAAATTGACAGGCATTTGAATTTTAGACTTCATATTCTTCAGAAAATACATAGCAAAACAACTTTTTATTCTAGCAATACATATATAGTAACAACCTTTTATTATAGCAATTTTTTAAGTTTATGACTATTTGAAATTTGTCCTTATTTTTGGGACTGTAATACCCTGTTATTCGCTTTGTCCAGGTTTTTTGTGCTAAGGTTGACAGCTATGGCAAGAACTGAATTCACTGAATATGTTTGAGGGCTGTATTCCCTCATTAATGGGTTTGTCCAGGTGTTTTGTGCTAAGAGGTTGACAGCTATGGTGAGAACTGAATTCATTGAATGATAGCCATTTAAGTTTCAGGCTTCCTCTCTTTCACAAAGCAGCTGATTTGGCATAGTGGTATGTTGCTCTTGACTGTTTTGCGCAGGGACCTTGGCAGTAAAATGTACTGTGGTAACAGCACTTTTCTTTCACAAAGCAGGTGATTTGGCATAGTGGTGTGCTGTTCTGACTATTTTGCACAGGGACCTTGGCAGTAAAATGTATGGTGGTAACACAGCATTTTATTCTAGCAGCTTTCCAAGATTATACAAGCAATGTTTAATGTGTCCCTGGTTTTTGCCCTTTTGACCCACCCCAATAAATTTGGCTTTTTCCAGACTTCTTGTGCTGCGAAGTTGAGATGTAGTTGAGTATTATGAGATTTTACAAGGAGCTGAGAGCTGCAGGGGAAGAGAAGTTTAGTGCTGATTATGCTAAGTCAGCTCACATTGCTAATAGCACAACAGGTTGTGTACTTGCTTTTAATGCAGAAGGTTGTTGGTTCTACTCCCATAAGGGGTGAATGCTGCTGTACTGAAAGTTAAGATACTAACTATGAGCCTGTTATCAGTTTGCCATCCATTTCCTATTGCAATATTGCTAGCTTATTTTTAATGTAATTTAGGCAATTTATTCCTCAGGGGCATCAGACACTTTATTTTTCGGTGAAGCCATTAAATATAAAGGTGATTGCTAGCAGCAACTTCTTCATTAGTTACAGATTTATTTAACGTGGAATTATTTAGATTACTTTTTTACTACTTCAGAGATTGTGCATATTATTTACTGATAATAATGGACTGTAGAATTGTGCATATTTACTGATAATAGTGGACTGTAGAAGTTTGAGTAGACTTTTATGATGGAAATGTTCTGAATTGGGCAGTTTTGTTTCATTGTTTACTGGAAAAATGTTCAAAGCAATAAGAAGGTGTATCAAAGAGCACATGTATGTTTCATATGCAAGGGGCCTATGATTTAAAAGCAGCCCAGAATTAATTTTTATCTGCCACGGGTAAAATGTATTTTTCTTTGAATGTGGGTTTTAATGTTGTTTCAATGCATGTGAGTTTCAAGGGCAGAGAAATTTTAATGCTAAGTTTGTTTAGCAGATGTCTTAGTGTTTGTGCTGTAAAATGCAAAATAAAACTTTCAAATGAAGTTCAAATCATCATAGAAGTAAATCAGTATGCACATTAGTGTTTATGGTAAATGGAGTGACATTGCAAAGTAATGGATCATTGGAATGGCTGCAGGGGGAGGCTCCATTCGACCATGGTTTTGTGAGGGGGAAGGGCGGCAAACTTAGACAGCCCCAGCTGAACTATACCTCCCCCAACTGTCCAGATTTTCAAAGAATGAATAGATTTTTTGCTTCTTATTTTTGGTTTGTTCCTCAAAATTTGTGGTTTTCTGGCAAATCATTTAGGAATTAAGTCACTAAATAATGACACACTAGTTTCAGACTTTATAACCTTCAGAAAATGCATGCTAAAATAAGACCTGTTCTATCAACTGTTCCAGTTTATACAAGAGCAATTTTTAGTACTGTTTATATGTTCCCTCAATATATTTGGCCTTGTCCAGATTTATTGCATTAACAAGTTGAGAGGTACATGCAAATAAATTGCTTTATAGAATTAGGCATAGCCAAACCTCTCAACTGTCCCTGATTTAATGATCCCTCCACAAAATAGCAATTTTGGAAGAAAACATGGAGGGTTTATAATTAAGAAATAACTGTAATAATCAGATTACTTTTATTTCAGAAATGCATGTAGATTATTTTATTTTGTCAGCTGATCAAGTTAGCAGTACTAATATTAAAGTGTCCCTTCTTTGACAGGTTCCTAGCTGTATTGTGCTGCTATTTTATATTTTTACATCATATTTTTGGTCCGTTTTTCATAAAATTGTGTTTTTTCGGCAAATTAGTGACAAATAATTAAAGACTGAAGTTAGAAAATAATGACAGACATTTGAGTTTCAGATTTCATACCATTCAGAAATTTCATACTAATGCAAGACTTCTATTAGCTTTCTAAGTTTATAAGAGCAATATTTTAAAAATTGTCCTTATTTTTGGGCCTCTGTCCCATTTCTTTGTATGGCTTTGTCCAGATTTCTTGCTCTGAGGTTGAGAGGTATGACAAATGTGTCAGGGCCATCACAAGTCAGCCAGAGACATTTCAAACTGTGACATACTTGTTGCACCCCACTCCCTCATGTAGTGACTCTGGATGTGTCGAAGCAAGGCAAGGAGTAGTTATGCAATGTAAATGTGGAGAGAATCCCACCCATCCAAGGTAGACACAAGTACTAGAGTGGCTTTTCATCTGTCCTTGATTTTTACAGAATGGTCTGGTTTCTGCATATTTTTTGTATTGTTGATTTATGCTTATTACTCAAAGTGCCTGTTACTCTGTGCTTAAGTAACAATACTTTAATGACCATTAGGTAAGCTTGGCTGAGATTGCAAGATGCAAGTAAGCTTTAATAAGCATACTGTCAAAGAATTGCCAACATTGAAAGCCTTTCTGTGAAATGTTGAGAATACTTAACTAGATAATGTATAAGCCTTGGGTATTGAAATGCATATGCCAGTATTTGTAATAAAGGACAGAATTACATTAAGAGTCTCATTACACTTGGAGACTTCCAGTCATCTCTGCAGGCTTTACCCGTAAACCGAATGCCAATCGCGTGGTCCATAACCTGTACAGTATTCCTTTTAAGCAATGTATCTTGAGCTTATTTCTTGTTTGCTTTTAATTTTTTACTTTGATCATGTTTTCCCCATGAAACAAGTAGATGTCAGGCAGCAGGTCTTTTTTTGGATAAGGAACATTTTTACAAGTGGGGGCATCAGAGATTTCTACTTTCAGCATATTACTTGTTACTTTAATAAAGCTGAATATAAATTATAATTAGAACTGCAGTGCAAGAAGTGGTTTGAATTGAGTGCTGCTTGTTTTTCTTATACTTGATTTTGACTGGCATTCCATTAATGTATTTAAAAAAAAGTAATTTATTTTTTCATGCCTCACAACCTTTGTTGTTTCCATCTAGATATTAAGCTGTCATGCAGCCAATGCATTGAAATATTTTTATTCTTCTACACTTCATTTTGTCTTGATTGGACTCTCATAATGACGCTTTGGCACCCAGTGCAGTATATTTAGTTTTTGTGGTTTGCTACTACAGGTGTGTGTGTGTGTGGTAGGGAATACCTCAGGCTTGAACCCTGTACCTTGTATGCAGGTGTTAAAGACCTGAATTCCCTACCCACCACCATTTGTAAAATAAGAAATTGCAGATTTTTGCCTCATATTTGATCTGATCTGTTCCTCATAATATCTGTGGTTTGTAAATATTGCAATGCTTTATATTTGATGGTGCAGTGGTAGCATTGTTGCCTCACAGCTGCAGGTTCTCAGGTTTGATTCTTGGCTGGGGTACCTTCTTTGTGGGGTCTGTATCTTCTCCCTGTGTTTGTGTGGGTTTGATTTTCTGTCTTCCCATGTTACAAAGACATGTCTGCATTATTTCTTCCTGAGCTTCTGCTGAAAATTTTTTTTTTGTTTCGAGTCAGACTGTCCTGATTAACAAATGTTAAATAAAATTGACAGGCATTTGAATTTCAGACTTCAGGTTTCTGAATGTTTAATTCCTTGCATATTTGATGGTGCAGTGGTAGTATTGTTGCCTCACAGCTATAGGTTTTCTGGTTTTATTCTTGGCTGGGGTGCCTTCTGTGTGGAGTCTGCATCCCCTCCCTGTGTTTGTGTGGATTTGCTCTGGTGCCCTGTCATTTTACAAAGACGTGTCTGCAGTATTAATCCCTGGGTTTCTACTGAAAATTGTTTTTGTTCTGTCAGCAGTAAAATTGACAGGCATTTGAATTTCAGACTTCATGTTCTTCAGAATACATAGCAACACAACCTTTTTTTCTAGCAATTTTCTAAGTTTATAAGATGATTATTTGAAATTTGTCCCTATTTTTGGGACTGTATTCCCCCATTATTGGCTTTGTCCAGGTTTTTGTGCTAAGGTTGACAGCTATGGCAAGAACTGAATTCACTGAATATGTTTGAGGGCTGTATTCCCTCATTACTGGGTTTGTCCAGGTGTTTTGTACTAAGAGGTTGACAGCTATGGTGAGAACTGAATTCACTAAATGATAGCCATTTATGTTTCAGTCTTCCTCTCTTTTACAAAGCAGCTGATTTGGCGTAGTGGTATGTTACTCTGACTGTTTTGCTCAGGGACCTTGGCAGTAAAATGTATGGTGGTAACACAGCATTTTATTCTAACAACTTTCCAAGATTATACAAGCAATGTTTAATGTGTCCCTGGTTTTTGGGCTTTTGACCCCCCCCCCTACACATTTTGGCTTTTTCCAGTTTTCTTGTGCTGCGAAGTTGAGATGCAGTTGAGTATTGAGTAGATTTTACAAGGAGCTGAGAGCTGCAGGGGAACAAATTTAGTGTTTTGCCTTGTTAATACACAACAGGCTGTGTACTTGCTTTTGATGCAGAAGGCTGTGGGTTCTACTCCCACAAGGGGTGGATGGTGCCATACTGAGAATGTTCTCCTTGGTGAAGATACTAACTATGAGTCTATCAGTTTGCCATCCATTTCCTCTTGCAATATTATTACTAGCTTATCATTTTTAATGTAATATAGGCAATTTATTCCTGAGGGGAAACAGACACTTTATTTTTCGATGAAACCATGAAATATAAAGGTGATTGCTAGCAGCAACCTCTTCATTAGTTACAGATTTCTTTAATGTGGAATTATTTAGATGACTTTTACTTCAGAGATTGTGCATATTTACTGATAATGGACTGTAGAATTGTGCATATTTACTAATAATGGCGGACTGTAGAATTGTGCATATTTACTAATAATGATGGACTGTGGAAGTCTGAATAGACTTTTTTATGATAAATGTTCTGAACTGGGCAGTTTTGCCATTATGGGTGCATGCGTTTTGTTTCACTGCTTACTGGAAAAATGTTCAAAACAAATTTAAAACACCCTCTAACAACTGTACTGTATTGTACAAGGAATATAATTTTAGTACAATGAGGGAGGTGTATTAAAGAGCACATGTATGTTTCATATGCAAGGGGCCTATGATTTGAAAACAGCCCAGAATTAATCTTTATCTGCCACTGGCAAAATGTATTTTCTTTGAATGTGGGTGTCAATGCTCTTTCAATGAATGTGAGTTTCAAGGGCAGAGAAGTTTTAATGCTAAGTTTTCATTGTGATACTGCATTGCTTTGTTTAGCAGATGACTTAGTGTTTGTGCTGTAAAATACAAAATAAAACTTTCAAATGAAGTACAACTCATCATAGAAGTAAAGCAGTATGCACATTAGTGTTTATGGTAAATGGAGTGAAATAGCCAAGTAATGGTTCATTGGAATGGCTGCAGAGACTCCATTCAACCATGATTTTGTCAGGGGGGAAGGGCAGCAAACTCAGACAGGCCCAGCTGAACTATACCTCCTAACTGTCCAGATTTTCAAAGAATGAATAGATTTTTGCTTCTTATTTTTGGTTTGTTCTTCATAAAATTTGTAGTTTTCTGGCAAATCATTTAGGAATTAAGTCACTAAATAATGATACACTGAGTTTCAGACTTCATAACCTTCAGAAAAATGCATGTTAAAGTAAGAGCTGTTCTATCAACTGTCTCAATTTATACAAGAGCAATTTTTAGTACTGTTTATATGTGCCCCCAATATATTTGGCCTTGTTCAGATTTACTGCATTAACAGGTTGAGAGGTACATGCAAATAAATTGCTTTATAGAATTAGGCATAGCCAACCTCTCAACTGTCCCTGATTTTGGCTCCAAATGTTGCTCTTCCCTCTAACAATCCCTCCACAAAATAGCAATTTTGGAAGAAAACATGGAGGGTTTACAATTAAGAAATAACTGTAATAATCAAAGTTATAGATTACTTGAAATGCATGTAGATTCTTTTATTTTGTCAGCTGCTCAAGGTAGCAGTACTAATATTAAAGTGTCCCTTCTTTGACAGGTTCCCAGCTGTATTGTGTGTCTATTTTATATTTTTGCATCATATTTTTGGTCCATTTTTCATAAAATTGTGTTTTTTGGCAAATTAGTGACAAATCACTAAAGACTGAAGTTAGAAAATGACAGACATTTGAGTTTCAGATTTTATACCCTTCAGAAAATTCATACTAATGCAAGACCTATTCTATTATCTTTCTAAGTTTATTAGAGCAATATTTAAAAATTGTCCTTATTTTTGGGCCTTTGTCCCACTTCTGTGTATGGCTTTGTCCAGATTTCTTGCTCTTGGAGTTGACAGGTATGACAAATGAGTCAGGAATCACAGTCAGCCAGAGACATTTCAAATTGTGACATACTTGTTGTACCCCACTCCCCCATGTAGTGACTCTTGATGTGTCCAAGCAAGGCAAGGAGTAGTTATGCAGCGTGCCCCCCCATCCAAGGTAGACATAAGTACTACAGTGGCTTTTCATCTGTCCTTGATTTTGCAGAATGGTCTGATTTCTGTCATATTTTTGTACTGTTGATTTATGCTTATTACTCAAAGTGCCTGTTGCTCTGTGTTTAAGTAGCAATGCTTTAATGACCATAAGATAAGCTTGTCTGAGATCGTAAGATGCAAGTAAGCTTTAATAAGCATACTGTTAAAGAACTGCCAACATTGAAAGCCTTTCTGTTGTTGCCATGCAGAGAATACTTGACTAGATAATGTATAAGCCTTGGGTATTAAAGGACAGGCTTCCATTATTTTAAAAAGCTCATTACACTTGTTGGAGACTTCCAGTCATCTCTACAGACTTTACCCGTAAACTAAACAGAATGCCATTCATGTGTGGTCCATAACCTGTACAGTAATCCTTTAAGCAATGCATCTTGAGCTTATTTCTTGTTTGCTTTTAATTTTTTACTTTGATCATGTTTTCCCCATGAAACAAGTTGTCAGGCAGCAGGCCTTTTTTGGATAAGAAACACTTTTACAAGTGGGGGCATCACAGATATCTCTACTTTCAGCATGTTACTTGGTACTTTAATAAAGCTGAATATATTATAATTAGAACTGCAGTGCAAGGAGAAGTGGTTTGAGTTGAGTGCTTCTGGTTTTTCTTATACTTGATTTTGACTGGCATTCCAGTAATGTATTTAAAAAGTAATTTATTTTTTCATGCCTCACAACCTTTTGTTTCCATCTAGATATTAAGTAAGCTGTCATGCAGCCAATGCATTGAAATATTTTTATTCTTCTACACTTATTTTTGTCTTGATTGGACTTTCATAATGATGGTTTGCCACCCAGGGCAGCGTATTTAATTAAAGTTAGTTTTTGTGGATTTGAGCATAGCTCCTCCCCTTTCTAGTTGACCACACCCCTTCCCCTTGACCCCACCCATTCAGCTGTCTCCTGCAACCCCCCCCCTGTGATTTGAAGTCACCAGCCGCCACTGCCAGCCGTAGTTAATGTCTGCGCACAACCTGGAACATCTTTACATCCACGTCGGCATGTACGTGATGCATGTACATTCCTCCTTAAAGGAGAAGACTTCACTACTGTGGAATGAAGATTTTTTTTTTTCCTTCTGGTCAACCTGCAGGTACAGAAGTGGGAGGGCTCTTGCTCTTCCCCCTCACACTATGATTCTGGCACCCTATTGTTTACGTATTTATTTTAATTAATTTACTGTTCATATTATGGGTCTTCACGCATAATAAGAAAAGTAAGTTAATTAAAATAAATAAATGGAAATTGCGCCCTTTAGGAGGCTGACATATATGGAGCCCTAGGCGGTTGCCTAGTTCGCCTATGCCCAAGGCCAGCCATAGAGGTCTCTGACTCATACCATTTAAGGCTGCAAGAGGATGAGTACACCAGGCAGAGGACTGGACTAATGGCAACCAAACACATTTATAACAGTTGCAATAGCTGTGCCTGTCTGACCTGAGTAATGACCAAAAGTGTAAATTTTTTTATGTTTTTGTTGCTCTATGGAAACATGAAAAATAAACTTGTCTACTTTTTTAACACTGACATTATCCACCCACCTCAGTGTATCACAACTATCAGTAGAGAGTAGAGGGACTATACACAGTGACATGAAATTACTACAGGTAGATTATTAGCCTTAAAGCTATGTGTCTACTACATTACACTTACAAGTTCAAAATTAACCTTAATACTATACCAAGCATGTTCTTGGTTATTTACATCAAATATGAAACTTTTTTTATGTATTCAGGCATGGTTAATAACCCAACTTCTCAGTCTTATCATTCTAAGCACTGTAATAAGCCACACACCTTTTGAGTTTGTTCAGTGCTCTTCCACATCTGGAGAATGTAAGAAGACTATGTACTTTAGTAAACTGATCTTCCTTTTGGGATAATTCTTGACAGACTATACTTTCATTTAGAAACCACTACAGGAATCTCTGCATAATTTCGTTATCATAGTTTTTAGTCTGTTTTCTTGCAATAACACTGGCTGCAAAAGACAATTTGCCCCACCCCCCCCCAAAAAAAACTGTCTGTAACTATAATCAGTTATGCTTATGAATTGTCTTACTTTTTTAATATAGCAGCAAGTTACTGTATTGCTACATTTGAATGATAAGAATCACTCTACTATAAACAAGCTGACATTAAAAGTTATCAACACTACAACAGCTTGGAGTGACAACTTTGAAGTATTAAACAGTGTTTTTGTTTTTACGCGGTATACATTTATCAGTGTCCCCTACAAAACTACCATCATTTTGCCCTTCCTATGGCTTTCTTGCTTGCTCCACTTCTACATGTTTACCCTACTGGATCTTAAGTTTCAATGTGTTGTATGCATCTGGACAAACAATCAACATACATTTTCCTTACTAAATAACATAACCCCTCTCTCACTCCCAATGGGATTGTGGGATACCATCACTCAGAATCACACATTTAAGAGGTTTAAAAACAGAAATGGCAAAGTGGTGTGATATACAACCAGATTAATCATGCTTCATTCAATTTAAGACTTGATGGTTAACCAAGGTATGAGAACTAAGTGAGGCACGTTTATAGCTATCAGCTTCCAAGCTCTCATACTGAACTGATGAAGGATAGGTTCATAGATTAGTACAAGGCTAACTGCTCTTGCGAGCCATTTTAAGCCTAGCCAATTATCTCTTGTGAGACTCAAACCCTGCACCTTGTGTTTCTAAGGCAAACACCTTAACCATTAGGCCACCCTCCTAACCAAAATAAACTATCTTACAAATCAGACATGTTATCTTATACTAGTGGAGACTTCACTGTGAACACATCAGCTATAAAAAGAATAAACACCTATTAATCCATACAGAATAAAATTTGTTGTAGTATGAGTCAGTTATTTGTGGCTCCATGGCAAAATGTAAAGCCCCAGGTAAAGCTGGAGGTGAGTCCTCCTCCCCCATACCCTATAAGATCTTTCTCCTTGGCACCAGCTTTTTTAATACAACTTAGCCTCAGGTTGCATAAATTCAAGGTAGTAAAAAGTTCATGGAAACTGGTCTTCTAGGGAACTGAAAACTGATAAACCTCCACATAAAAATAAATTAAAAAAATCATTGACAATTCAAGTTATTACAAGCAGAGGATAAGGCCAACGAACTGTATGAAATAACCATGCTTGCCCATTTACCCAATTCACTACCATAAGCCCTTAAAACTACATGGTGTCTTTTCATGTCCTAGGCCAAAATATCACAGAAAGTGATCCAGATGTGAAAGCTGCCAGCACAGACAAATTCAGCTACCATAACTTCAAAGGAAGAACCAGCACAGTGTCCCTTATTCTTAACCATGTAAATATACCCCACAAAATATTCATTACCCCTACACCTTGAACTACAAAAAAATCATCCAAGTGCTTGATTTGATAACTAGCAGTCAAAACCAAACACTTTTTTTTTTTTAATTGTACTGATATACAGAAAAACACATAGGCCACTTGCTATCAGAAACTAAGAATTCAGAATCATATCAATAAAAACAAAACCAAAGTTAGACAATGATAATTTCAATCCAACAGCATGGTGTAAATGTGTAACGTCACCACATAAGCTACCTTACTGTTCTACATTTTTATATCAGTTCAGCTCAAAGTTTCTTCAAAAATGCAGCAGGACTTTAAGAAAATATATGCAAAAATAAACCAAAACAATAAATGTAGGCACTAAAATGAAGAGTTCCATACAATATTAAAAAGTTTTAAAAGTTTGTTTGCTTTGTCCTTTGCTGTAGCTATGAAGAGAACTTGCTTTTGAGGCTGTTGTCTACAAGCACTGTAGGAACAGAGGTTTGAAAAGATCACCATGAGAATGTGAATTAGGAATGTATGTACCTGTATGTAACCACCTCTCAACATAGAAACTGTGCTTCCTGTATCACTGTTCTCCCCAGCCCTGTCACAATCCTAACTTTACTAAATACTGCAAATGATAACTTTTCATTCTTCTAATTATTTACAGTGCTACTAGAACAATAGTTGAAGCTGACTCAGAGTAAACTAAATAACCTGTCTACAATTTGATAGAGAGAGCACACCTGCTGTTAGTTTCCAATGAAGTATTAACAGATACTAAAAAGACACATTTTGGATGAAAAACATTTCATTCCCTTTAATCGACTGATGATTTAACACTGTTGTTTCTGCTAAAAATATTACTAAACTCAAAAACTGCACTTGGTCTGAAAGAATGATGGAGCTGCCTTAATGCTCTAAAAACCTGCTGAAGTGAAAAACTTTTTTAATCTTACTCATATTTGTGCTGTGTGACTGGTTCAGACTAAGTGCAGTAATTGTTTTCATTGGTAAGTGTAGCATGTGTTTTCAAAAATAACCACATTTAATTATTTATGTAGTCAATATTAAAGAGGGTAAGCATTTGTTTATATAGATTGTTATAAGAAGAAATAAATGTTCATCATATTGATCACTGCTGCAGTAGCCTTAGCTATATGGGTTATATCCAGCCAACTTCCAACGCTTCAGGGCAACTTTCAAATACCCAAACTGTTAACTCCAGCTGAGCTGACTAAAAGGTTGGGCACCAACCCCTTCAGAGCTTTACAGCCACCAAAGAGTATGCTCTTTTGAGGACTGATGGTTGGCTTGTGCTGTTCCTTTGCTGGGCAGGTAAGTTCCCTTTTGAGAGGAAAACCCTCCATTCAATTACTTTTGGGTATTATTACTAATACATTTCTCTTTGGGAAAGGAATCAAATTTGTGTTTTAATGGACTGCTGTATTGTACTTTTAAAAGACAGCACTCTTCTCCTTTTAGTTTACAAGTTATTTAAAGTAATTAAAAAACATTTTCTTCTGTGGAGAAATTGTGTTTATTTTACTTTATGGGGCTGGCAAAGTCTTTTAAAGTGCTTTTTACTGTGTATTTGTGTGATAAAGTTGACTTTTAAAGACTAATTTTACCATCTTTTGCTGCATGTTTTCCCCAGGATAGAGGCACATTTTTCAGCATGAACATGGAACAAACTGTCAGTCCAACAGCTGTTTTTCTTCCAGCTACAAAAAGAAAAAGTTAAACAAGTCGCCTCTGCTGCCACAGCATGCTAGCAATTTGCCTCAGTCACAGGTGGGTGACTGTTCTGTGGCCATTTGTTGTACCTCAGGCCACTCATCTTTTGCACTGGATCCCTCTGGTGTAGGAAATATAGCCACTATGGACCAGGGGTTAGCCACATCCTCTGTGTTTGTTTGGGTCCCCACAGCGGACAAGGGAGAACCACTGTTGTTGGTCTTGGGTTAAGAACAAGGAAGCTTTCCCTATTTTGTCATGAATGTTGTGCCCATCCCTTGGGGAAGCTGCTGCCACTGCCATTTATAACACTGTTGACCACATTTTTTCTGCAAAAAAGAAACAGAAAACTAAGCATGTATTTACTCCTCCTTGAATTTCCTTAGACAGTAGTTGTTCACTGGGTCTGCCTCGGGATTTTATTCAGGATTTTGATCCTTTTTATTTATTGCTTTCTGGTAAAAGGAAAAATTATACTGTTTTTCCTGAACAGATTCAAGATTCTGCATCTGGACAGGAAGATGAAGGAAGAGATGCAGGTTTTCTCCTCAGTTTGCTGATTCAGACTCAGTGGAGAGCTCAGTTTCTGATTCGCCCGTTGGGGTGCCTCTCTCTGAGACTTTTACCAGAGTGTGTCAGTGCTTTCAGTAGGAGTACACTGAGGTTTTTAAGTCTCTCAGAAAATTTAGAGAGCTGTTACAGTAGGAATTTCCAGAATGTTAACCAATTCCTCCAGTTCCATCAATTTTTTGGGATGCGTGTGTGTCTCTGCCTGCAATTTTCCTGATAGCCAGCCTACTGCCTCTAAAAAGGCAGCTAGAATGCATAAAGTTCCTCAGTCTTTTTAAATTTTTATACATACTTCCAAACCTGATCCAACTATAGCTTTAGTTAATCCTACTGCTGCTAAACCTTTAATTCCTATCCTACTCTTCATGAAGGATGGGAAGATTATTGATGGGTACTGGAAAATAGTGCATGCTTCTTCAACTTTGATTTTTCTGAATTTTGAATTGTCAGGTTCACATGTTAATTTTTACTCTAATTACACATGAAAGTATGATGAATGTTTGGTCTGTAGTTTCTTCTTGTGTATGACTCTATTGATAATTATCACAGTGCTGTGGTCTCTAGCAATGTTTTGAGAAGGTTTGCCTGAATGCATTCCGAGAAGCTCCCAATGGACATGAATAATGAGATTTTTATTTTTCTTCTGGATAGAGAGTGACTTTTTGGTTTCTTTGCCTGACAGGCAACCAAAACGTGTAAGTTAAATCAAGGAATCTCTAAGATTTTTCTGTCCTCCTTTTTCAAAATTTCTAAGGGGTTTTTAACTCCTAATCTAATTCTTTGCATAATGGAAATTGTGTTCCAAAAAGAACTCTGGAATCCCACAAACCCAAAGACAGTCCAACTAGTCATTTTGACTATTTAAAGGACTTTGCTCCCTTCTCCAGATGGCTTAATGGTTAAGGTTTTTGCCTCCCATGCACAAGGTTCGATCCTGACTTCCGGCCAATGCCTGTTTGGAGTTTGATGTTCTCCCTATGTCTCATTGGGGTTTCTCCCATGTCCAAAAAACACGCTGAGTGTTTCCATCACAAACTCACCAATGAATCAAGCTGTGGGCAGCAGCACAGACTCTACATGGTGCCTATAGGGGGGAAGAGTTGTACACACCAACCGCTTTGGGCATCTACTGTAGTGCATAGTATCCTCAAGATAGGAGAACATGGATCACAGATTGCACTCCATGGCAGGGCTAGCCACTCGACAGTGTAAAATATGGCTCCAGGTGATTTGGTCATGTTGACTAATGTTGCCAAAAATGGGCATGGGTAGTTATCGCTAAGTGGGTTGAGAACCTGGCCTACTCTTACCCATGCCAGGGACCCTTGCTAACAGTGGGAGGGGTATATGTGCCCCTATTGGCCAGTGTGCCCCCACCATAAAGCCCAGTAGCCCTTGGTCAATAAGCTACTGGCTGGCCGGTGTCTAGTTGCCCAGCCTGGGTTACCTGGAATAGCTCAGCTGAGCGAAAGCTGGACATAAAACCAACAAACCTGCCAAACGTGAACTGAGAATTGCTACGCTTAATGAAGGTTCACAGACAGGATGCAGCTTGGAAGTGGATGACATGATGATACGGAGGAGGCTGGACATACTATGTATCCAAGAATGAGATGGAAGGGCAATGCATTAAAGCCACTTGGCTTGGGAGGCAGACTCTACTACTCAGGTGGGGGATAGGTTAGAAATGGTGCAGGAATTGTGGAAAGAGAGAAGCTTCAGTAGGCAGGGAGAGATATCATCAGAATTAATAACAGACTCATGGCAATCAGACTCCAGTGTAATGATAGGGCAGTATTCATAATCTCAGTCTATGCCTCACAGCAGGGTTGTGATTTTGAGGAAAAGAGTGCATTCAGACAGCAGCTGCAGGACCTACTAGATAAAGCAGGACAACATGAATTGGTGTTGATAATGGGTGACTTGAATGCACATATCGAGACAGACAGAACAGGATATGAGGACTACCTTGGTCCACATGGGTGGGGTGGGGCAGGGCAACAGGAATAAAGAAGGAGTAGCCATTCTAGACTTCTGTCTGGCAAATAGCTTGATAGTAGCCAACACATGATTCAGAAAGGGAGACAGTCAGAAGATCACATACCACAGTAGCCAACATGCAACTCAGGTAGACTTCCTCCTAGTACGGAAAAGGTACTGGGGTAGAATCCATGATTGAATAGTCATTCCCAGTGACACAGTCAGCCCACAGCATAAACCACTACTTGCCACAATCAGCTGCAAGCAGTGGTCAGAGAAAGCACCCCAAGATGAGGTGGAAATAGGTGGAGTTGAAGAAGCGTGGCAGCGCCTAAAAACAGCATGTTAGAACTACAGAAAATATATGTGGCCGAGCCAGGTATGGAAATAAGGTACATAAGGAAAGCTGGTGGTGGAATGCAGAAGTCCAGGAAGTCATCAAAAGAAAGGAGGAGTGCAGGAAGAAGTGGGAGATAGAAAAGACTGACCAGGTCTAGATCAGTGTATATAAGAACTATTCCACAGGGTCTCCTGGGCTCTTCTCCTTCTACCTCCCTAAAGTACTAAGATAGGCTAATCTGCCCATATAGCTAAGGCTACTGCAGTAGAGATAAATATGTTCAACAGTACAGTTGTGTAAGTAAACATAACACAACAGATGTTCTAATGATCAGTGCTACAGTAGTTACTCCCTCCATTTCCCTTAATTTTTGTTGTGCTCTTTATGCCAGGGTGT
Source organism: Protopterus annectens (assembly GCF_019279795.1). Taxonomy (NCBI): domain Eukaryota; kingdom Metazoa; phylum Chordata; order Ceratodontiformes; family Protopteridae; genus Protopterus; species Protopterus annectens. Next base: position 950,250,921 of record NC_056741.1, on the reverse strand, counting down.
GGATATTTATTTTGTGCTCCCCCTAGTATTGTCCTTTCTGGGCTCAGCCTCCCTCTCTCTGGTGACAGGAAAGTTCTGAAAGGCTTTTTGCCCAAATTTGTCTTTTAGTCTGCTCAGCTCAAGTCACCCAACAGTTTGGATGTACAGAAGGTGTCCTGAAGCTTTGGAAGCTGGCCGGCTGTTAAATTCTTGGCATGATACAAACCACACAGCTAAGGCTACTGCAGCAGTGATCATTTGAACATCTGCTATCTTAGCAAGTTTACTTACACAACTACTTTCTCTGCCTGAATGTGGACAGTAAATAAACTAATAATAAAATGTGGAAGACAGCAAATGACAAAACAGTTCTGTGTTTTGGACAAAAGCACAAAACTTCATTTAATAAAACAGCTTCTATTTGGTATTTTGCTACCTTGTGCTATAAGTAAAAAAAAAAAAAAAACAAACTTGATCCATGCTCAGGATTGCTGTACAAAGGTGGAATGCTTATTGACCGTGCATTTTTTTTTCTATAAATCATCTCCAAAGTAGGCAACAGAACTGCTTCTTACAATCACCTTATTTGACTTAATAAGCTGTTAACCCCACTTATAATTGTTGTACAGTGACTGCACAACTATCTTCAAAACCAAAAACTATGGGAATTAAAAAGACAATTTCTAAATAGGAACATGTGGAAAGAGGACATTAGGACTCTTATGAAGCTTACACAGCTGTGCTTATATATGTATGAGCACAGCTGTGTAAGCTGTGCTTATATATGTATAATGAAAAAAATCAAGTAAGATTCACATACAAACCACTGCAGTCTTGGCTTCAGTAATGTTATCACATCTCTGAGGCAGTGACTTGATGATGTACTGCCTGGGGTCAAAATCTAACAATAAATTGTGATTTAAAGGGGACACTCAGTGTTTTGTGGCACCTTGCTATTTCAAGGATAAACTCTGGCAACAATGGGTTAGTTGAGAGGTATGTGCTTTTTCCATTCCTACATTTGCTTTACATTCAGTTTCAGGCATCCTAAACACAAGCTGAAATATAAAGTATGCGTTTAAACCTTCTGCTTATCAAAGGTTTAGCTGGTATTCAATGTTGATGATGTACAGGGGGGGGGGAAACCGTCTTGCCCCTGTTTAATCAAGGTAGATTAATGGCTTAAGCACTTGACTTCACTTGTAGAAGAGGATTCTGGGAGGCATTAAACCAGCTGTGTATTGCAATGGTCTCCTCAAGGAGGGGTATGGATTTCAATACACAGCTTGGGGGCTGGAATAAGGCTCACTAAGTCACCCACCATTGAGTGGTAGACTTTATAGTGGGTGTGCCAGAGCATGCACCATTATGGAAAGGCACTGTCAGTGTTTACAGTGATATGGATCACCAGTCTTCCACACCCAGAAGATGGTGTTAGGTTACTACAAATCCCCTTTGTGCTGTGGATGCCAAGAGTGCAAAGTACCCTCATGGTTGCCTGAATGATGGCTCTCAACAGAGAGGTCTCACCCTGGGCATAAGTGAAAGCTCTATGGAAGGGAATGAAATGATGTGCCTCAGCAGAGGGAGGCTTGATGGAAGGCAACCATGGAAGCAAAAACATATACAGGAAAAAAAAAGTTATCTAATGAGAAAAACTCTGCAGTGTAACATTTATATTTTCAAAAACTGTAAGATGACAATACTCGCAACTTTTCTGTCCACTTTATTTCACTGAATTCTTTACTGTTTGGCCCTAGCTAATCTGCAAGTTGTCCATATAACTGCATATAGAGGGAACTGGATGTTATATACCTAATATTTCAGTCATGCACATATCTTCTGAATTTTTTTTTTTTACTTCAGACTATTGCCAGATCTAGAAACAAGTGTACATTGTGTTAAGAACATAGCCTAATACACCAATCACACTTCTACTTGTGCATGATTACTTGAAGGAGCTTGAAATAATAACCCACACATATGGCATATGTGACTCCAGCCTGACAGCACAGAGGTTAAGAGAGCAGGACTATCAACTGGTAAAACTAGGTTTGAAACCTGGCTGGGGAACAGCTTCACTTCCAAGCTCCACTGTGTTCTGCCCTCTGGGGGGATGGATGTGTACCTCTACATGCTGAATTCCACCCAGCTTATGGTGCACTTGGCAGACTGGGCTTGCTAAGCTCAAGTTCCACAAGATGCAACACCTAGTGATCTTGCTAGATTTTCTGTCATGTGGTGAGTCACAGATACTTTGCTCTGCCCAGAATGGGCAAGATGACAACAGATGGTTACTCTAACCCTCCTCCTTGCCAGCTTCTACATGCTCTTTCCACCTGACCTTCTTTATCACAGGAATACGTATGGAATTTCTCATTCTATTCACTACTTCTAACAGTCTACGGTAGGAGCATATCATTTTTGTACATTTGTAAATGCTCCTGAGAAGTAGGAAAATGGTCTGTTTTTGTGGGGGTCATAGTTCTTACACCACTCTGTTAGCCACTTGCAGCACAACTGGCTTATGCCTATCACAGTACTGTAATATTGGACTGGAGCACCTGTTAAGTAGTTTCTTTAACATTGCCAAAACTGTCTTCCTGTTCACAGCCCCATACATAGGCTATACATAGGCTATGTCTTGCTCTAACAACTTCCTTAAAGACATTTACCTCAGCCATATTAAATTCAAACTTGGCAATATACTGCATTACTAGAAACCGATGTAATGCCTCCTTTTCCTCTGACCTTGGCATTTGTATAGATTCTCAGATATTTTTCTCCAGATCAGGTTTTAGACACCCTCATGTTTCAGACTTGTCACTCTGAGTTTACACCTGCTTTTTTATTTTTACACCTGCTTTTATTTAACTTTAAATTATACTGTATTAATGTACTCAGCAGTTGTATTAATTTTTTGGTATATGCTTGTCATATCTGATCTCACACTAACATCTTATCAAGTACATTTATTTGCAACATCTTAAAAGTCTTAAATTACTTAAACAGTCCTTTGGAAAACCTATGGAGCCCATGAAATGCTGAATGGATGTGTACATAATCTGATTCCCAAGAGCACAATAAATGTATGCAATTTGTAGATTTATTCAGCTAGTTGCATCTTACACCCACAAACATGGCATTAAATGGCATGCATTTAATAATGAAAACAATAGCACTGATGCCTCCAGACTACTTCCTCAGCTTTAAGCAAGCAGAAATGCTCTCTCTTAATCACCAGATATAGACCATGAAAATCAGTGCAAATGCAAATCTTATCTTGCTTTACCAAACAACCACACTACTTGCCAATTATTTTGCCTCTAATTGCTTTTTATGAAACATAAGCACACCATTCTCTAATTCATGTTCAACTTTACTTCTCAATGCTACAGATACATTATTTTTATGTTATAATCTCCTAACATACTTGATAAGCTTGTCAGTAAATCAGTGTGGTCAAGATATATCCCATTTCTATGGTTGTGTTGGTTTAATTTCTTCAAGAATTTGGGGGTTTGTAATACCAAGTTGGGAACAGGCCTCATTATTATTGCTTCAGTCTTTGATGTTTGCCAAGTATGCTCTTCTCAGCACCCACAATATGCCGAGTTGCCTACTTTTGTAGCTCATATGGGGTTTCATATTGAAATTGTTGTTGTTGTTTTTCGGCTTTTCCCAGTTAGGGGTCGCCACAGCGGAACTCCGGTCCGCTAATGATTGGCAGTAGATTTTCACGGTGCCGAGTTGCCAGCTCGACACCCAACCTTCAATGAAGGCACACCCATTCACACATGTCTTTCGGAACGCCACTCGACCCATGGGGAGGACATGCAGACTCCACACAGAAGGCACTCCCTGCACACTAGCTGAGAATCAAATGGGAGAACCTCTTGCTGTGAGGCAACAACGCTACCGCTGCACCACCGCACAATTGTAAATCATTTTTTATTAGACCAGTTGCTCCTACCACTATTGGTAGTGTCGGGGTATCTTTCTTCCATACTGCTTTTATTTCTCCCTGCAAATATTGATATTTTATGACTTTGTTCCTCTCTGTACATAAGATACTATAACCACTGGAGTAGCAATTTTATGGTTCTGTTATAGTATCTAAGATGTTGCCATATCTCTGGCACTGAGTTTGAATACTCTCAGTCTTTGTTTTCATACCGTGAATTGTTTTTCCCACTCCTAGTTTCTGACAATCCCAACAACTCAAAATAATAGGGTACATAGCTTCCTTAAGTGGACTATTTCAAAAATAAGTCCGTACATTATATTTTTGTATTCACATCCCAGCATTTTTTGACCAAATGGTGTCACCTGGTAGCTAGAATAGGTTAACAATGCACACCTGGCTTCCTCTTCAGTATCTCTCTGCCCCAGCTGGGTATTTTCTGATAAGATAATGCACTCCACACTCATACCTAGTTTAAATTATATGGTCTCTCCATTAATTCTCACCATTTCTTTCAAGAAGTCCAAGTTACTTTATTATTTGTAGAGTTTCTGATAAATTTTCATTGCTTCATAAGTATGTCAAGTCTTTTTATTTCCACTGTTCCAATGACGAGTTCATTTTCACACTTGTGTTCATGCAAACTATTTTCAATATACTTGTTATCTGATACATACTTAGAGAATTACCCTTTTCTAGCCCATAGCTACATAATAAGAGCTTCCATTCAAAATGGTACAAGTCTGGTGTCCATATTTGATTCTTACTCAACTCTCTTCATATCCACTACTTCTGTAATATAGTCTCAGTTTCTCATTTGTTGCTTTATTCTTTGAGAAGCTTTCATCAATCAGCGCTTTTAACTGTACTGGTGAATTCACTTGATATACAGAAATCCACAGCTTTTTGTCATGCCTGTTTTTCTTCAAAGCCTGCCTCTTATCTAAGTTCTTTTCTCATCAAGAAAAAGTAAGAGTTAAATGCCTTTGTGGCTTCTTCTCCAGCAATATGCAGGAATTTATTTCATTGTAACACTTCAGACTTTTCAGATAATCCACTTGCAGTGGGGAATACATCAACTTTCTGGATCAGAAGCTTCCATTTTTCTGCTACATTTCATTGAAGCATAATAACTCTAGGAGGGTGCAATTGTGCCATATTTACACTAAAGTTATACTTTTTGAGTTCCAAAGAGATTTGTGAAAGCAAATGTATTTATTTGCGCAGCTGTATTCCTTCAACTCTGCCTGATATTTCCCCCACTCAAACACCATGTCAAGTCAGGAGTGTTGATAAGTTATGTGCACACACAATTAATGTAGTTTACCCCTGTGAGGTCGACATTCCAAAAATAACGAACTCTGTAGGTTAATGCACTGCATGACATACAATCATTGTAGCTATTTCTTTAGCATTAAAACTATATAGCTCTAATAGTAGGAGCCATAGGATACAATTAAAACTGTTGCTTAGAAACTAATAAAATGCAAATAAATCACGTGCATTTGTTTACAAACGGACATAGTTTGCTTATCTTCCTGCTTTTAATTAACACAGTTCAAGAGAGAGGTTACTTCAGACAGATACTTGAGTTTGCTATTTTACACAACATAATCCCCTCGTCAGGTTATTTTACACAACATAATCCCCTCAGTAGTGGCCCTTTTTCCCTACAAATAAGTTCCTTAAAGGATCATAGAAGGTTACTGGGCTAATGGCCCGAGAACTTTTTTAAGCCTAGCCATTCATACTAAAATTTCCCAGTTATTAATGTCCACAGGCTAGAATGGCTTTGATATATGCCTTTGCCTTAGGGCATCTACAAACTGCCCCTTGTCCATAAGGACCACAGGTGACAAGCTGGGGTGAATTTGCAATTTCCCATCCATTGGTCAAATTGCATCTCAATAGGCTTAGGGGAACAGCTCTGTTTCACATGAATGGGGATGTCTGTTCCACAGAAGGGGTAAATCTCCGAGACAAACACCTGTCCTTCCAACATGTTTAATTTATGTCATATGCGAACTTTAAATACCCATATCAGGTTATTCTAGTGGTGTTTGTTTTGTGAATGTGTATCCATCAGGCTTGGATCAGTGAATGCTTTATAGGTTAGGCATAGATCACCCCTCAGTAGTCTGTAGGGTAAGGAGTACATGGACAGGGCTTTGAGGTGGTACTCATAAGACATATTTACACCCTATATTCTTCTGTATGAGACCCTCACCCTCATTATGAGACCACTCCTGATATCTTCAGCAATCCTGTGGCAATTATTTCAGAGCTTTCTTGCATATCACTGGGAGTAAAGGTGTTTGCATCCACTATGACACTTAGGTAACTGTTTTTGCAGCTGTTATAATCCCAGTAAAGTGATGGTCCCAGCCATACTGTCCAAGGAAGAGGATGACATTTCTTTGACCATAAAATTAAAATCTGGCAATACTTAGATATTACTACAGCAGTCTGTAAAACACTAGCTTAAGTCTCCCAGATGCATAAAACATCCGTACAGTATGGTCATTTATTACCAAAGTACATTTCAAGCCAGATATATCCTTCTTCTTCTGTAAATCAATCACACAGCTAGACATGTAATAATAAGCATCTAAATGTTTCCATCTAATCCAAGCATACTGACTGTATGCACTTCAGTACAGTTTTTCAAATGGAGGGGTAGCAGACAGGCATTACAACCCAAGTAGAAACCCATCCCAAACTGAAAAGAAAAAATAACACCTCTCAACTACTCCGAATTTTGCAGAAAGTTCTGTTTTAGGTATGAAAATAAGAGAATGCCACAAATTCCTGAATGGCCCCTTTAATTCTGATTTACCTTTCACTTTAATTTACATCATCATACAGTGCCAACGTGCCCTGGGGTGTGTCATCAATGTGTAAGGATGAATGGGATTACATTAGACTCAGAGCCATGTGCTGCCAGCGAACAACTAGCTATCAGGAAAGTAAGCAATTGTTATCAGGCAAGTTACGCGAGTAATTAAACTTCATGTAATTGTGAGCACTCTGCATAGTGCCAAAACACATTGGAAGGATTTCTGAAGTTTTTCTGCACCTGGATCCTCTAATCTAGTTGGGACAGTCAGGAAAGAAAGAAGAGCAATTAGCTCGACAGAGTCCTACGCAGATGCAAGCCAACTAGCTATGATTGACCCACGAAGGAACAGGAAGCAAAAGCACTGGTCCACTCCACACCATCACCAGCATGAAAAGATTAAAAAATTAGAAAGGGAAACAGAAAAATAACCCGGCCCAGGCAGCAGAAACTATAGTATGAATATTATGAGATTGGATATACAGGGATCTTTGTGCTAACAGTTTCACTGTGTTTTGCAAGGTGATATTACAAGGTGCTGAGTAGTAGTATTAAAAACACATTATATGCTGTTATCTAACACAGACTGTAGTAAGTCAAACATGTATATTAATGTATAAATTTGAATTCACAGGAGTACTGAATTTGTATCTCCCATAACTTTCTAAGCACTTAAAAATATAATTTTTTAAGTGGAATAGACTCCCTCTCCACGTCAGGCAGAGCACCTCATTAACCCTTTACAAGTGCAACCTGGATAAGTGGATGGGCAACAGAACATACACCCCTGGGTTTCTACCCGTGTCCCTGCTGGACAGGAGCATCATGTGCTGACTTGTTGGAACAATGGATAAATTCTTGTCTAGGCTTGTAAGGGCTTCAGGGCCAATAGCCTAGTAACTTCCTATGATCCTATAATGCCTTAACATTTTAAAATAATGTTTGGACATTACGTTATATCATGACCTCTGTAAACAAGCAACATCTTCCCACTTGCCTGTACAGCATTACATGCTTGGCAGTTCAGCTGCAGCATATGTGCTTTAATTTTGATGATGGCTGTTTTAGAACGCAGTTAACTGTAACACTTTTCAGAATCTGTTTCTTCCATTATTAAATTTTTTTTGTCTGCAGATTTTTCTTCTATTGTATCCCAATTAACATTTTATATCCATTATACATTGATGATGTTAGTAATAATAGCTGAGGCAAGAAGTATTTACTGTCTTAAATATGGAGGAAAACAAAAAAAAAAAAAAATCAAAGCCACATACTGCAAAAAAATGCTTTGGTTAAGACTGCACTGGAAAGACATTTGAACCTCATCTGGAATTTGAGTACTTTCCTTTGGTCTCATCTCAGCCATTTAAAAGGTGATAACTGACAAATTAACGCTACCTGGAATGAGGGGGAAAAAGTACAGTTTTGTACCTACCATAAATGTAGATGTTCGAGGATCCACATTGCTGCAGTCCTAACTATTGGGTAGTCCGCTGTCCAGTCGGCCCGAATACCAAAGTATATGGCTGACGTCGGTCAGGGCGCATTAGACTGACGTCAGTACATCAGGGTACTAATGCGCATGACCGACGTCATATCCTCAGTCTTTTCTTGCCCCAGATGTCAGAAGACCCGGAAAAGATAAGGCCAAAAACCAAAAACTCCCAACATATCTGCACCAAAATATATATATATACAAAACATACAAAATTAGCAGAATATAACCTCACCTACACAACCACCCCTAACACAGAGGGGAAGGAGGGAGGTATTGGACTGCAGCAATGTGGATCCTCGAACATCTACATTTATGGTAGGTACAAAACTGTACTATGTTCTTCATTCCACATTGCTGCAGTCCTAACTATTGGGTAGAATCCCAAAGCAGAGGTAAGGGAGGCTGGCAAATCATAAGGAAGCAGGAGCTGATAACATGCCTTGCAAAATAGCTGTGGCAAAACCAGCCCTAGACTTAGAGTAGAGAGGAAGGTGGTAATGCTTAGAGAAAGTATGCACTGAACTCCAAGTAGCTGCCTCCAAAATATCCTTAGTTGCCACCCCCTTAAAAAGCTGTTGAAGTGGCAGTAGCCCTAGTGGAATGAGGCCTAATCCCAGCTGGAATCTCCTTGCCATGATGGGAATAACAAAATGCAATGCAAAACCCAATCCACCTAGAAATAGTTTGTTTTGACACAGGCTTGCCCTGAGAACTCAAAGCAAAAGAAACAAACAACTGCTGAGACTGCCTAAAATCCTTAGTCCTGCTCAAATAATAACGCAATTGCCTGTGTACATCTAAAGTGTGCAAAATCTTTTCCCCTTTATTTTGGGGATCTGCATAAAACGTAGGCAAATGAATAGTTTGGTTTAAAGCCACACTAGAAACCACTTTAGGCATAAAGGAAGGATTAGTACGTAATGATACCCTATCCTTATGAAAAATCAAAAGGCTCAACCGCCATAAGGGCCTGTAACTCAGAAACCCTTCTTGCAGAAGAAATGGCCAACAAAAAAGCAGTCTTCCATGACAAGTATTTCAGTTCAGCAGTAGCTGCAGGCTCAAAAGGTTGTAGAGTAAGTTTCTCCAACACAAAATTGAGATCCCAAGCAGGAGTAGGAGCTCTACGTGGGGGTCTTATATTCTTTGCCCCTCTAAGAAATTGCTTGAACAAAGGATGTGAAAACAATGGTGGGTCACAATCATAGTGAGCTGAAATTGCTGCAGCATGAATCTTAATGGAAGAGAAAGACAAACCTTTGTCCAACAACTCAGTAAGATATTGAAGAGCCACACTCAAATTAGGCTCCGAAATCTCCAAATTCTTTGCTGCAGTCCAACATAAAAATCTCTTCCATTTTTCTGCGTACACTTTCCTTGTACTAGGTCTCCTGGCTTCCATAATCACATTTAAAACTTGTTGAGGAAGTTGAGACCTGCTGTCTTTCAAAACAGAAAATGCCAGGCTGTTAGATGAAGAGAGTGAAGCTTGACATTGAGCAGACGACCGTCCTTCTGAGACAACAGATGTGGAATCAAGGGTAAAGGCCATGGAGGCTTCTTTACCAGACTCCTCAGTAATGGGTACCAGTGCTGCCGAGGCCAATCTGGAGCTATTAAAATCATCCTTGGCTTGTCTTGTCTGACTTTTAGAAGCACCTTTGGAAGAAGAGGCAGAGGTGGAAAGCATACACATGAAGATTTTTCCAACTGAAAGAAAGAGCATCCACTTTCCAAGCTGTGTGATGAAACCTCTTTGTGCAAAACTTTGGCAGCTGGTGGTTTAGTGGAGAAGCGAACAGATCTATGTCTGGAGTTCCCCAGGACACTGTCAACTTTTGAAATACATGAAGATCCAGTTTCCACTCGTGGGGATCCATGATTTGTCTGCTTAACACATCTGCTAAGGAGTTCTGTGCTCCGGCAGAAACCTTGCCTGAAGAGTTAGTTGCAAGCTTAGCGCAGTCTCCCATAAAATCATTGCTTGCCTGCACAATGGGTAAGAATGTGTTCCCCTTGTTTGTTGATGTACCACATGACAGTTGTGTTGTCTGTTAGAATCAACACCTGCCCTGGAAGAAGTAACTCCTTGAAAGCCATTAATGCAAACTGGACTGCTAACATCTCCTTCATGTTGATATGTAGATGCTGTAGTCTGGCAGGCCACTTGTCTTGTATCCACTTTCCATTTAGATGAGCTCCCCAAGCAATGTCTGAGGCATCTGTCGTTAGAATTTGACTCGCCTCTGGCCGGGTCACAGAGAGTCCCTTGTTTAGGTGACATTCCTGAGCCCACCACAAAAATTCCTTTTGAATGCAAGGTATTATTTGAATGACAGTGTCCAAATCCTGGCAGTGCTGTGTCCATACATTTTGAGATACCATTGTAGCTTCCTCATATGCAGTTTGGCATTGGGAAGCACCAGAATACAAGATGCCATGAACCCTAAGGCTTGAAGGACTGTCCTTGCAGTCAGCCCGGACTGAAGAGATAGTTGATGGAAGTAACTGGAAAGATTCCTTTGTTTGTCCGGGGTTAAAAGGCCATCTGGGCTGCTGTATTCAGTCTCACACCCAGAAAGCACATGTCTTGAGAGGGTACTAGACTGGACTTTATTTCGTTCACAGAATACCCTAGGCATCTTAGCACTGCTATGACATATTCCAAATGCTGTAGAAGGTCTTCCTTTTCTTGAGCCAGAATCAGGCAATCGTCCAAGTAAGGATAAATTTGAATTCCTTTTAGCCTGAAGTAAGCTATCACTGGAGCCAGAACCTTTGTGAATACTCTGGGCAGTAGATAAGCCAAAGGGCAATGCAGAGAACTGATAATGAGAATTTCCAGCTCGAAACGCAGATACTTTCTGCAACTTAGTCTTATAGGCACATGAAGGTAAGCTTCCTTGAGATCTAAAGTTACCATCCAGTGATCCTTGCCCAGCAGAGGTAAAAGCTGTTGTAACGTCAACATTTTGAACTTGGGAATGTCCAGATAAGTGTTGAGGATAGATAAATCCAAAATTGGTCTCCACGTGTTCCCCTTCTTCGGTACTAGGAACAGGCGAGAATAAAATCCTAGGCCCCTTTCTGGCACAGGAACCGGCTGAATTGCCCCTATTTGGAGTAACTGAGAAATTTGCTTGTGAGCCTTTTGTCTTTGTAGAGGAGGAATGTCTGGCATGCCTTTGAAAGGAGGCAAGGTATGGAAATAAAACCTGTAACCGTGGTGAATGATATCCAGAACCCATTTGTCTTGGGTAATTAAATCCCAATTTTCTTTGAAAAGAGACAGTCTTCCTCCCAGAGGTGCCGCCAGGCGAGAAGGTACTGGCAGCTGAAAAGGCAGGTCATTGGGTCTGCTTACGAAAGGACTGACCCCTGCCCTCACCAGAAGTCTGAGCAGGTGAACTCCTGTCCTAGGCCTAAAAGCACCTTGAGCTCTGCCCCTACCACGTCTAGACCTACCCCTAGACTGGGAATCATAAGCAGGATAAGTCCATCCCTTAGCAGGCCAATTTCTACTAAACTTGGAGGCTGCACCTGCAAAAAATCCTTAACAGTTTGCATAGACTTAGCCTTGTCCTCCATCTTCTTTAAAACTGCTTCCACAGGTGAACCAAACAACACATCAGACTGTAAAGGAGCATCCAAAATCCTTGTCTTAACATGCTCAGCTAAGTTCTGATCTCTCAACCAGGCGTGCCTCGAAGAACAGAACCAGTGGCAGCCACCCTGGAGGAGGCTTGCACAGCATCAAAACCACATTGCAAGGAATGTTTACCCACTTGTTCAGACACATGAACTAAATCCTGCAACTCTTTACACTCAATGCCTTCCGCCAGAGCATCCACCTTAGATTTCAACTGTGAAAGAAGATAATGCTGATATTTTAACATGTGAAACTGACAATTCAACGCCCTCATGGCTAAAGTGGAAGAAGTATACACTTTCTTTCCCCATCTATCCAAAGCCCTTGCCTCTTTATCAGGAGGGACAGGATTTTTAACAACTGAGGCCTTCACACCTTTAGGCCCCTGAGAGACAGTTTCGGGTCTGCCCTAGGACTCTTAAAAGATACTTATGAGCTTCAGGCACCCTATAATACCTATCCGGTTTAACTGGGGCAGGAGGCAAAGAATCCGGATTCAGGGAAGCCTCTGCAAAAACATCTTCCACCACATTTAAAACAGGAGGTATAGCTAAAGGCCTGTGCTGGGGTAAAAACAAGAATTCCCTAAGCCTTTTCCTGGAATCAGAGAAATCTTGACCTTCCCATTTAAAATGCTCCCTCATGGAATGCAGAGTCTCTGAAAATGAAAAATCCTCAGGAGGGGAAGCTGAAGGAGTAGAATCATCCACATCAGAATCAGAATAAGGAGGGTACTCCTGCAAGTCTTCACCCGAAGACTCAGAAGCCTCCGAGCATTGCTCAAAACTCTCTAACTCAGATTCCACCCTAGGCCTCTTATCAGGAGGGGGCATAGAACCCCTTATCATAGTAATCAAATCCTCTGCCATTTTAAGCATATGTTTCTGAGCAAAGACCCTGACTTACTAGGAGAAACCCCCACTGAAGCAAAACTCGGCCTGCCCCTCAAAGAAGCCTTGGAAACCGAAGGGGAGGCTCTGACCACCTTAGGAAGAGTGGGAAGAACAGCCACCTGAGAAGCCCCCTCAGCCTGGCCTACTTCCTGAGAGGATACATCCTGTAACAGTAAAGTCTCTCCCTGAGACTCTAAAGAAACACCTGGCAAAACCTCCGGCTCCACTGAGCCCTCTAAAGAACCGACTTCTGGGACTGTCGGTTCCTCCACTCTAGGCTTTGCCATTTTGTCCTTGCGTTTTTTAGCCGAAGCCGGCGTCGGTACATCCGACGGCATCTTATAATTACAACGCTTCCCAAACACTAACCTGGCACAGTCTAACCTTCTCTTAATAGTGCGTTTGTTAAATCTAGCACAAGAGCGGCATCCAACAACGTCGTGCTCAGGCCCTAAACAAGGGATACACAAAGCATGGTAATCCCTATGAGGTATCTGTTTCCCACAAGAAATACAGTTATTCACTTTTTCTGACATCCGGTTAAATACCGAGGCAAGAAAAAAACAAAATATTCCCCAACGGGGTACTTAGCCAACTTTGATTCGGTCTGAAACTCTGGCTTCAGAAACTTTCAGAACGCCAACCTGCACTCGCAAAATTGCTTCTGCATCGGACCATGTGGCAAAAAAGACTGAGGATATGACGTCGGTCATGCGCATTAGTACCCTGGCGTACTGACGTCAGTCTAATGCGCCCTGACCGACGTCAGCCATATACTTTGGTATTCGGGCCGACTGGACAGCGGACTACCCAATAGTTAGGACTGCAGCAATGTGGAATGAAGAACATCTGCAAGAAATCAAACTGATCTCCTGGTTCCCTGCTGCAGATTCCCCTTAGTTCTTTATCCCGTACTGCTTCAGTGGATGGTGGAGCTGTACCTATGATGATGTCTGCAGAAAGAGTTGAGCTGGGGTGGGGGGATTGTGGCTGTTTCTGTTGTGTACTGGCTGCTAAATGCTTGTTTATTTTTCATTTTTTTTTAACTGATCTCAGACTCGAGACTGTTAACTGCTTTGTCCGGCTGTGGTTTTCTTCAGTAATGTCTACTGTTCTTTTCCTTTTGACAGAGATCACTCCTGAATATGTATGGGTAGCGTTGCCACCCTTCCGTTTTTTTTCTGGAGTGCCTGGAAATCAGTAGGGCACTCTGGTTCTCCGGTTCTTGCACTCGGAGTCTGGAAATAGCGACGTCAGGCTCGTCAGCGCGTATTAAAAAAAAAAAACATTCCCGTCTTGGACTCTCGTTGATTGGCTGCTTGCTGCAGACGAGGCTCGTGCAGCAAGCAGCCAATCAACACGTAGAGTTAGTAGTCAAAGCCCTGCAAAGCCCGCGAAAATTTATGAATATAAAGCGGCGCTTCAGCTTAAGTTTTTACCTTTTACTTTTGGGTGCTGCTTTAGATCTGAAATTCTTGCTTGGACCGTCGGACGTCGTCTTCAGTGGATTGCCTGCTGCCTGGAAGCCCTGCCTGGAAGTCCTGCCTGGAAGCCCTGCCTGCTGCCTGGAAGCCCTGCCTGCTGCCTGGAAGCCCTGCCTGCTGCCTGGAAGCCCTGCTGGTTAGTTTTTTATTCGTATATTCCACATCTTATTCAATGTATCATGGAAATAGCTAAGAAATAGTCTTACTTCTACCTTAACCCACAGATGTAGAGAAGCGAAATACAACCTGTCGCTAGATTGGGAGTACCACTAGGAGTCTAGGTAGCTGCCTAGCAACCTCAGCTTCCAGTACCAGTCTCAGATGGCCGCTGGTACTGTCCTGTTGCTGTGCACACTTAGCACCACTTAGCAGATGGGTAGCATTTAGCTAGGGATCTCAGTATGATCTGCATCTGTGCAGACAGAACTGCACAAAGGTGGGATCCTTTGGTTCCTTTTGTAGAGTGTTGTTAGAACGCTGAAGAAAAAAGTTGGTAACAGTTGAAAGATGAATGGTATGCCAGGGAGGAAATGCATTGCATTTATTGTTTGTAACATGATTATGAATGTTCTGGTGGCATGCATGACCATTCTTTTGCATAATTAAATACAAATTAAATGGCTGTGCATGTTCTGTAGACTCCATTTGACTTGCAGCTTGTACACCTTGCAAATTTAATTTCTGTGGGCACTTGTGAAATTGAAATTGCAGTCATAACACAGTATGGCAAGAATACACTTTTCTGATATGGCCAAAGTTGCTAGAACACACAACAAAGTATTATGTCTTGTGGTATGTTGGTGCTTTTCATCTGTCTAGCATCAAGTTGCTGGGTATCGTTCAACAGGTGTGTTATTATAAAGAAGTAAGTTAACTATGAAGTTTTAGCAACTTTTATGTCAAATAATGCTTCAGGGGTGTGGAGGGTGAGCAGCTGAAGAGTCAAGTTGGGGTTGTATGAAGGGGAGGGGTTGGCATAATGGTTAAAGTGTTGGCCCTTTAGCTGCCTGTTTTCTTCTGCTGCTGAGAGCTTGTTTTAGTAGCCTTGCTGCTGATTTTTCTGGAGGTAAGTGGATTTTTTTAATGGATTAATTCTTTGGAATTAAGGTAGAATTTCAAAGATTAGTGTGACAAGGGGAATGAAATATTGCCAGCACAGCTACTAGTGAGTTTTTTAAATATTAAATTTATATTAATTCACTAGCTGTGCTGGCACTATCTCATTCATTGATGGTGACAAGATGTGTGTAACTATCTAGATGTTCAACGTGTGGTGATTAACTAGAACAGTTTCTAATCTGGTTTTGAACTTGGTTGCAGTAAATATATAATGACTTCATGATTTGTATAAGATGCTTGGACTGTAGATCTGTCTTTCTAGTCTGTCATCACCGTGATGTTTACCTTGACCTGTGTTTCTTCCTAGGGTGTCTTTCTAGGGTGTACAGTCTTCGTAGTATAGTGAGGCTTAAATGTAGCTTTTTGTCTAGTTTGTCATCACAACTGTTTACCTTTTATCTGTGTTTTCTAGGGTATACCGTCTATACCAAAGCTTAGCTCATTTGATGTTACAGTGAATATATGACTACATGATTTGTATAGGATGCTTGGACTGTAGAACTGTCTTTTCTAGTCTATCATCACCGTGATGTTTACCTACTGTCAATGTGAAATATCTCATGTGGTTTTGAGCTTGTTACAGTGAATATACACAGGATATTTTCTAACGTTTTGTTGTGGAGATATTTAAGTTTTGAGACGACTTAAATATTTATTTAGTGACACTGGGCCACTACCTTGGCATTGGTCAAACTAGCAATGTTTATTACTATTGCACAGTAAGACTGAACACACTTTGTTAGGGCCTTAAAGTTGCTTATGAGTAGTAGCTGGCTGATTATGTTGTAGTCTGGGGGAAAAGGGGGGGCATAGTTAGTAAACTTGTGCCAGCCTTTCCCTTGTGTATATAAATCAGACCTCAAGTGTGTCTTAACTGCTTTAGCAGGGGCCCAAAGCACTGTTAAATAGGGTGCTCGAGGTCTTCACTTGGCCACTATGCTCAACTCTGACTGTGCCAGTGGGAGGAGGTGGTGGTGAGGATCTGGAGTGGAAAAGGGGAGAAATCAGCCCCAAGTTGACTGGTCTCTGTGCTTTGCACTTAATATGGGGTGTTGCATCTGGAATTGTGGGGCTACGGAATTCATCTTTGTCTGCCCATACGGTCTCTTATCATTATGCAAGTTATTACTGTTGCAGCCAGAGGGTATTATGATTGCTGAGTTACACATTTCATGTTTATCATTGTGTCGGCCCACACTATGTCCTGTTTGTCTTTATGCAAGTTATTACAATTGTAGCCAGATGGTATGATTGCTGAGCTGCCATGTATTTCATCTTTATCTTGTCAGTCCACAGTATGCCTGAACTTTCTTGCTGTGTTCAGACTCGGCTGGATAACGTTTGCACTGGGTTCTAAATAAAAGTAGAGGGTCTTAATTTGGTGCATTGCTGTAGTGTCTGACCCATGTGTTTTACACACAGTTGAATGCCTTCTGTGCATATTCTGCTGTCACACCAGGTTCATGTGTAACAGCTGCAAGTCCCTCAGACAGGAGTTGCTTCTGCCTTTCATTGCTTTACCTTCACTGTAATTTTTCATGAGGAGTCTCATTTTTTTTTTCCCTATACCAACTTGGTATTACTAGGGTGTGAAAGTCTGGAAATTCACATGTGAATGTGAACTCTGGCTAGTGGCTACTGACTGACACAGGCCCCACCAGGCACTGGTGTTGGTCACAAGTGTTTTGATTTTCTATTAATAGCTGTTTTGGTTTATTGTAGTGTTGAGCAAGGATCCTACAGGAATCATGTTCAGGAAAAGGTCAATGGATCATCAAGAAGAGGCTGAAAGCGCGTCTCCTAAGAGGTTTTTCTGCAGTTATAATAAGGTGTGGGAGCAAAGCTACTCATGGGTGTGACCTGTTCCAAATGCAGATGCCATATCAAAGTGCACATCCTGTGGAACAACTTTCACTGTAAAATGGGATGGGGAAAAGGCATTGAAAAGCCATCAGAAGTCAGACAAACATCATCAAAGCCTTCAGCTCCAGAGGCAGAACCTCGTAATGACCAAGTTTATTCAGCCACGTAGTGTAACCAGTGAAGCTTCCAAAGTCACTGCAGCTGAAGTGACAGCAGTCTATCATGGAGTGAAACATGGTCACTCATATGTATCCATAGATTGTGGAGGTAAGCTGGCACCGACAGTCTTCCCTGATTCTACTTTGGCTTTGAAATTCACCTGTGGGAAGACAAAATCTGAGAGTATTGTCATGAATGTTCTTGCACCTCATTCAGAGGAGCTCCTTCTGCAGGAACTTGGCAATTCCTATTTCTCAGTGGGATCAGATGCATCCAATAAAGGGAACAGAAAAATGTTCCCTTTAGTTATTCAGTACTTTACTCACACCCATGGCACACAACAGAAACTCCTTGATTTCTGAGGATCATAACGAAAGTTCTGAATGTATCTTTACTAGAATAAAGGACATCCTTGTG
>NC_056741.1:950080560-950228060 GCF_019279795.1 Protopterus annectens | reverse complement strand
CTTATTTTCTTTAAGTTTTGTAAGTTAATCATCTATGTTCCAGCAGGGTATGCTGTCAGTACATTCTTGAAGCTCAGTATATAACGTACAGTTCTGTATAAATCATATCAATATTCACAAATGACATAGAATTATTTACAAAATTCCAGATAGCTGGGTTGGCAGTGTCACAGCAAGTACTGCACTTTTTAGTGTGCTTCTGTGTTTATGTAGATTTGTTTACCAATGATCCATGTGGACCTATTTCAGCCTCATCTCAGATGTGAAAACAAAACAATGACAAGAGAATTCATCAAACTTTACAAGCAGAGACTGAAAACACAATATAGATGCAAAAATACAGTCACAAAGTACAGGTATGCCTACATTTAAACAAGTACAGTGGTAAGGAAATATTTACAACACACTGGCATATACAATGTAGCAAGCACATATTTCTGCATGAATACAGGTAGTGAGGAGATGAAGGGGATTAAGAGAAGAAAGGGGTGAGTAAGTGGGGTCTTGTCAAAGGAGATGTTTTTACCTGTTATGTAAACCAGTGATGCTTGCAGGTTTAAAACCCATCCATCAAATGAGACTCAACTGCTATTCCATCTGCATGAGTTGGTAGTGGCACAGGTGGATGTAAAAGATCCCATGGCACCTACTGAAAAGTATAGGGAAACTCCCTGATGCTCTGGCCAAATTTCCCCTAGTAGTATAAATACCACCTTGGGTCTCCCCTGGAAAGAGGCCACTAGACTAGTGGGACTAACCCAGTCAACAAAGAATAGATAAATAAAAAAATGCAGAATGAGAACGAGAGTGATGGTGAGTGTTAATAGAAGTGTGAGTGGTGGGAAAGAACAGAGAAAGAGAGATGGAAGCAGTCAATTAAGAAAGAGAATTGTTTATTGATAAGCTATCAAAAAATGGAAGTATTGTGAGCTAGCTTTTAGGGTGAGAACAGGGGAGTGAGAAGGGAAGAGGATGATGAAGAGAGGAGTATCAAGGTGGTATGGTGGGGAGCTGGGGTAGTTCAGGATCACAGGCGATTATTAGGCTAATGGCCCTGTGGCCCTTACAAGCCTAGCCAAGAGTTTATGCCCAAAAAAGAAACCTCAATCAGCACCTGTAGCCCCTGTCAATGAGGGACACAGGTGGGACCCCTGAGATAAATTTGTAGTTTCCCATCCACTCATCAAGATTGAGCTTGAAGAGGGTCAGTGACATACTTTGTTTGACGTTTATGGGGAGTCTATTCCAGAGATGGGGCAGGCTTTGAGACACAAACCTGTTTCTCCAGCAAGTTTTGTTAATGTCACATATTAGATTTAAGCCTTTCCAGGCAAGAAAATGAGAGTTTGGGACATTTTTCTTACTGAGAAAATCATAAAATTAAAAGGTTCAAGGGCAAGCAGCTTAGTGAAAATTAAAGTTTGAAATTACTGAATGTGAATAACAGACAGCAGCTTTCCAGGTACCAAAATCCTTCAATGCATTTACTAGAACAGTGTATAATTTAGTTTTCTTTAAAGACAGCCAATGTACTTTGTCATAAGGCTTAAAAGTTAATGTTCCCTGAAAGCATATATGCTGTTTTTCACACAGTCTTATCTTTATTCCCCTACCAGATAACAGACAGCAATTAGTATAAGTAGGAGCACAGACTGTAACATGTACCTTAGCATGGATTACCTTAATTTTAGGTTAGGTAATGCCTGTAGGTGCAGCTGTCAATTTTGGATAATTGTTCCCATTAGGAGGTTTAAACTTCATTATTTGAAGATGTACATAGTTTTGTGTGTTTGTTTTATGTTAATATGTTACGGTGGTGTGTATGTTTCTTAGTTTGAGGGTTTTCATTAAAACAAAAATGCCTTGTAAAATACTGAGTACATAACTTCTTTTTATACAACATTCCACCTGTGTTGTCCATTTTTATTCTTCCTCAACATATGGGTTTGGATCCAATCCTCGTATCTGACTCAGCCACTGCTCCACTGCCATGGATACCACAAGCTCTCGAGCTCCTCCCCTACCCACAATGCAATGACAAATAGTTGGAGGAAGAAAGCGTAACACAGCCTTTAGATGGTATTGGTTTATGTGTTCAAAAAATGCTGGCTAGTGATTGCATAGTTATTGTTAAAGAAATTAGGTAGCAGCTGTAATATGTTATGTGGGTTAAGTTATCATTCTGCTAATTAAGCGAGGTAATGTTTTTGGGGTTTCCTGAATTGCAGTAGAGTAAATAAATTCTTACAGCTGGCATTACAGTTTTCCAGAATTTGGGGCTTAATATAGAGGAGGTGTGATTAAATCACACAGTCAGACACACTGAGCTTAGCTATTTGAAAAAGGAAAGGGAAAGGAGGTCTTATTAATGTTGAATGTTAATACTGTGAGGGGGATTGATGAAATCTGTAGATAACCATGTTGCTGGCATAGACAATCATGCAGAGATGTGGGAGGTCTGTTGGGGAGTCTTTTGATGTAAACGAAGAAATGCAGGCATGACAGAATGGAGCCCCAAGGGACTCATTTGTGTTGGGAGCATTGGTTGAGAAGGAATAGCCTATTTAAACCTTGAAGTTATGGTAGGAAAGAAAGATGAGGAACTATTGGAAGCTTGGGTTTGAAAACACGGTCTCAATAGCTATCTTTATGCTCCTTTTGGTCCAGAGTCCATGGTCATTGGGGGATAGGAGTACTTGGTCAGCAATACATTTAGTCTAATTTTTTTGGCACTTTACCAAGCATTTGGAGTATTGAAATGGGTGTCCATCTGGGTTGTTCTTGGAATCAGTTTAGTAATGGCACCGTTTTATATTTTAGGAAAGATACCACAGCAGAAGAAGAGTGAATTAAATAGTTCAGCATTAGATTTTATGAATCACAAGCTTCTCTTGCAATGTGGACAGTATGGTAAGTAATATAATAAATGCTTAATGTAGGGCCTTGTAGAGTTATATTATTGTGTTGAAGGTTGTCACCAAGAATTTTACAGGTTATGTTTTGAATACCAAGCAGTAGAAAGAGCTTGAGAGGCTGTAGGTCTGGCAATGGAGAGTTTACTGGCATTGGAGGTGATTTTGGCTGAATTTAGTGAGCAAGCATTCATGAGAAAGAGGTCCTTTGATGGTTATTTACGAGATGCTAGTGAAGACACTCTTCTATTATCTGGAAATATGATTTTAAGCAGTGCAGTGAGTAAAGTCATTTAGAGAATTTGTGCCAAGGAATTGTGGGGAGAAACTGGTTAGGTTACAAATACAGGATGGTCCGTCCCATGTGACCTGGCCAAATTTCTAGTAGTCAGTAGGAATACTACCTGTGGCCTTTGGAAAAGAGGCTACTGGCATAGAGAGACTAACCTAATCAATGACAGACTGACTGACTGACAGATAGACAGACAATTTGCTTAGGCATTACTGTTGTACTCAACATTTTTATGTCACAGTGAGCATTTATTGCAGTTTTCTGTCACTGGGAGTTATAGTTATCCTAGTTTCTTTGACATACTGTATGTCCTTATGTAAATCTGGTGCATGAATATGACATTCAGTGGTTAGTTGGGTAAAGTGTTAGTGTGCCTTCACCTGGTGTAGTTATATGTTATAAGTGTGTGAAGTGAATGGACTGCTGTGTAACTGGCTAGTTTGACATGGTACAAAGATTATTTGTGGGACAACATTGTGACTTCTCAAACCGCAACACTACTACAAAAGGCCAGTCATGTGTGCACTTGTATGATGGATGTTTGAGGGCTGTGCCACTCTGTGTAAAAATGCACTCATAAGTGGTCATCTGGATTCAGTCACACTATGGTAAAGTTAGCATTAAAGTAAACGTGGTAAGCTACTTTACACACTTAAACTGAAATATCCATTTTTGTTTTATTGTTTCATCATATAAATGATTAAAATCCTGGCAAGTATTTGCCAGGGATGGGAGAGAAAGCAGCACTGTGAAGGGGATGTGGCTTGGAGAGTGATTTGTAAGGGATGTGGGAGGAGACCAATGTGTTTATGTGTGTGTGGTTTGGTGGTGGTGGGGGGTCAGCAGACTGGGACCTCAGAGTACAAATCTTAAAATCCTGGCTACACCCCTGAATCCAAGTTAGCAGTTAGCGAACTCTAGTGCAACCCTACACAGTGGATCGACACATAATGGCCCTTGCCAAAACAGACTACTCTTACTTTAAGCCATTCGACAAATGCATTGCACTCTAGACTACTATAGGAAGATAATCAAGAGAATTTATTGAAATAAATCATTTCAAGACTCATGGACTATGATGTATAGCAGTAACAGTAGGATCTTTTAATACCACACTTTGCTGAGGAACCACACCAGACAAAGTACAGTTGTGTACACTTACCATAAATGTAGATGTTCGAGTGTATTCATTGTTGTAGTCATCACCTGTGAGGGTTATCCCGGCTGTGGTAGCCCTCCACCGGCCTGAATACCAGAGTCAATATTTTTGTGAGCCGGCTGCTGTCGCCTGTAGTCTGATGTCAGTACTATAAAGCAAGACAGTCAGCATCATTGTATCAGTTTTTCTTGCCCTAACCCATCAGAAGCAAAAGGGAAAAGAGAGAAGTGGTCCTGGTGGCCAAGAGCCACCTTGGGAAGTATGTGTCCCCTTTAGGGGAAGATGTGAAATGGGGGATGGAAGGAGGGAAACCAAGACTGCAACAGTGAATACACTCGAATATCTACATTTATGGTAAGTGTACACAACTGTACTATGTTCTTCGTGTTTCACTGTTGCAGTCATCACCTGTGGGAGGATTACCAAAGCTGAGGTAAAGGGTGGAAGGATAGATAAGAGTCCTAGGTATGGGCCAGGAGGCCCTGCAGAATTGCAGAGGCAAACCTTACCCTAGACTTCGAAAAGAAAGGTAGGTGGTAGTGCTTTGTAAAGGTATGGGACAGAGGTCCAGGTGGCCACTTCCAATATGTTCCTGGTAAGTACTCCTCTGAGAAAGGCAGTGGAAGTGGAGGTTGCCCTAGTGGAGTGGGTACTGATTGACCTAGGGATGGGTTTCCCATGTAGTCTGTAGCAAAAATGGATACAGTGTGAAATCCATTTGGAAATGGTTTGTTTGTAGATAGGCTTCTCCTCTGCCCCTGGGGCAAAGCTTACAAGAAGCTGGTCAGGTTTTCTGAATGGCTTAGTGTGGCCCAGATAGTATCTGGGTTGTCTGTGCACATCTAGTGAGTGTAGCATTCTTTCCCCTTTGTTTTGAGGGTTGGGAAAGAAGGTGGGAAGGTGTATGGCCTTGTTAACACATCAGATACCACTTTGGGCATAAAGGAGAGATTAGACCTCAGGGAGACTCTGTCTGCATGGAAAATTATGAAGGGCTCAACTGCCATATGAGCTTGAAGTTCTGAGACCCTTCTGGCTGAGGTGATAGCCAGTAGGAAGGCAGTCTTCCAGGAGAGGAATTTCAATTCTGTTGAAGCGGCAGGTTTGAAAGGAGGTAAGGTTAGTTTCTCTAATACATAATTCAGGTCCCAGGGTGGAGTAGGAGGTCTTCTGGGAGGCCTGATATTAGAAGCCCCTCTGCGGAACTGCTTAATCCAAGGATGAGAGGAAAGGAGTGGGTCTGAATCATAATGGGCAGAGATGGCCAAGGCATGGATTTTAATAGAGGAGAAGGAGAGGCCACTATTGATCAACTCTGCTAAGTAATCCAGGAAGAGAGGGATGGGAAGTTTGGGAGTTACTGCCCCCTTTTGATTGTTTCTAGGAGCAGAATCTTTTCCATTTTCCTGCATAAGATTTTCTTGTGCTGGGCCTTCTGGCCTCTGTGATGATGTCCAAGACCTGTTTGCTTAACAGTGACTTCTTGTTAGTTGTTAGTGTATGAGCCATGCTGAAAGCTTGAGAGTCTGTAGGTCTGGGTGTAGTACCTTCCCCCTCTCCTGGGTCAAGAGGTCCGACCTTAGGGGAAGCAGCTTGGGGGGCTGTAAGGTCAAAATGCATAGTAAGGGGTACCAATGCTGTGTGGGCCAATCTGGAGCAATGAGGATTGGTCTTTGGTTTCTCCTCTCTTACTTTGATCAGAACCTTGGGAATAAGGGACAGAGGTGGGTATGCATATACAAAGATGGAGCTCCAGGGGAAAGTCAAGGCCTCCACCTTCCATGCTAGGAGGTGATACTCCCTTGTACAAAACGTGTGCAGTTGGTAGTTGAGATGCGAGGCAAAGAGGTCCACCTCAGGGGTACCCCACTCCTGGGTGATTTGCAGAAAGACTTCTCTGTAGAGCTGCCATTCGTGGCGTCTAGTAAATTTCTGCTTAGGTGGTCTGCCAGTATGTTGTTGACCCCTGGTAAGTATTGGGCAATTAGGTGTAGCCCCATGGAGGTGGGTGTAAGCCACAGACTCATGGCTAGACTGCACAGGGGGTAATATTGAGTGCCCCCCTGCTTTTTGATGTACCACATTACTGTGATGTCTGTTTTTATAAGGAGGACCCCTGGCCTGAGATGGGTTTGGAAGGAAGTTAGAGCATTTTGCACTGCCATCATTTATTTCTGGTTGATGTGCAAGTGAAGTTTCTGGGCATTCCAAAGGCCTTGGGTACACCTGCCTGCTAGGTGAGCGCCCCAAGCTATATCTGAGGCATCGGTGGTGACTGTCTGGCCGTAAGGGAGGAGGATGAAGGGAAGACCCTTGTTCGTGGCACAGGCCTCTGCTCACCAGAGAAATTCATCCCTTATGCAAGGGATCAGTGGGAGAGTGGTCTCTAGGGACTGAGAGTGCTGACACCAAAGGTTCTTTAAGTACCACTGAAGCTTTTTCATGTGAAGCCTGATAAGAGGGATGAGAAGGATGCAAGATGCCATGTATCCCAGAGCTTGCAAGAACCTCCTCACAGTGAGGTGACTTTTGGAAGCCAGCTGGGTGAAGTAGAGAGGCAGGAAACTCTGCTTTTCTGGGGATAGGAAGGCCATTAGAGTTGCTGTGTTTGCGCAGCTCCCAGGAAAACAATTTTCCTGGTGGGGTCTTGCTTTGATTTGTTCTCGTTGATGGTGAACCCTAGGGAAGTTAGGAGTTTTTTGACAAAGAGAAGATCCTGGAGCAACTTTTCTTTGCTGCTGGCCTGAATGAGGCAGTCATCCAGGTAAGGGTAAATCTGTATATTCCTCTGACTGCAGAATGCTATAGCCAGGGCCAAGCATTTGGTGAATACTCTGGGAGCAGTAGATAAGCCAAAGGGCAGTGCAGAGAACTGAAAGTGCTGATTGCTTGCTCTGAAGCACAGGAATTTTCTGTATGATTCCCTGATGGGGATGTGGAGTAGGCATCTTTTAGGTCCAGTGTCACCAGCCAGGCATTTTGTGCGAGCATAGGCAAGAGCTGCTGCAAGATTAGCATTTTGAATCTGGGAACCACCAAGGGGATGTTCAGTTTGGATAGATCCAGGATGGGGCACCAAGTGCCTTCTTTTCTGGGAACAAGGAACAGTCTGGAATAAAAACCTTTTCCAGTTTGATACAGAGGGACAGGCTCTTCTGCCCCCCCCCAGGAATATTAATGTTTTTACCTGTTTTAATGCCTCTGCCCATGTGTTTGGGGGGGGGGGTCTGGGTATTCTCCTGGAATTGGGAGTTCACTGAAGGAGAATTTGTATCCCTGAGAAATTTAATACCCACTGGTCCTTGGTTATAGAGACCCAATTGTCCTTGAAGAGGGCGTGCCTTCCTCCTAGTTTTAGATGAGTGAAAGGAGGGCCGAAGAGGGAAGGAAAGTTACTGAGAGTGCTTACCATAGAAGCTTGGCTTAGAATTCCCTGCCTTAGAGATGGAAGTGGTCCATTGTTTGCTTCTTTGCTGGCCCTGGGATAGGGCCCTGGATGTCCTGTACCTGAGGGGCTTACTTTGGCCCTGTCTGCTGGGTGCAGGGAAGGCCCAGTGCTTAGAGAGAAAGTTCCTGCTGAATATGGTTGGTTGAACTTGAAAGAAATCTTTTACTGTTTGAATAGATTTTGCTTTGTCTTCCATATTTTTAACCACCTCTTCTACTTTTCCCCCAAACAGGTGTTCCTCACCTAGGGGTGCATCAATAAGTTTAGACTTGACATGATCATGGAGAGGTTGTTCCTTCAGCCATGCATGTCTTCTAATAACAGATCCGGTCACTGCTGCCCTGCTAGAGGCGTCTAGGGCATCATATCCACATTGTAATGAGTGCTTGGCCACTTGGCAAGCAGATTGCAGTAATTCTGCCATCTTTTTTGAGTTGGCGCCATCAGGAGAGGTAGCAATCTTCTGTTTTAATTGTTCCAAAGTGTGTTGTTGATATTTTAACATATGGACAATTGAATGCTCTAATAGCTAAGGTTGCAGAGGTGTACACTTTCTTACCCCATCTGTCCAGAGCTCTGGAGTCTTTGTCAGAAGGAAGAGGGTTCTTGGCAGAACTAGTCTTAGCTCCTTTTGGTCCCTGTGTAATGACCTCAGGGTCTGCAGCAGGGTTCCTGTACATGTATTTGCGAGAATCCAGTACTCTTTAGTACCTATCAGGTTTAGCTGGAGCAGGAGGCAGGGCATCAGGGGCTAAACTGGATTCAAGTAAGACATCATCCAGCACTGCTAGAATAGGTCGGATGGCCAGGGGTCTCTGCTGGGGCAGGTCCAGAAACTCTCTAAGTCATTTCTTTGAGTGTGGGTAGTCCTGAGATTCCCACTGAAAATGTTCCCTGAGGGAGTGAAGGGTTTTTCCCTGAAGGAGAGGTCCTCTGGCGGGGAGGCACAGGGGATGGATTCCTCTTGCATCTAAATCCTCATACACAGTTAAGGGCTGCTGTTTTTCTTCAAAGGCAGAATAATCAGATTCCTCAGACTCTTGGTCTGTCAAAATTTCTGGAGAAAGAACTCTTTTCCTTTTTGGAGTGGGCTTGAGTACCTCGGATAAGGGAAATGAGATCCTCCGTCATTTTAAGCATTTGAGCTTGGGGTGGGGGAGCAGTAGCAAGATGGTGGCTAGAAGCAGATTTCTTAGGAGTGGCCTGGCTTAATGGCCTGAGAAAATCCGGTCTCTGAGAAACAGCAGTCAGAAGAGAGGACTTCGTTTTTTGTCTAGAATCGGTAGTGTGAACGGCCTCCTCGGAAGCTGCTGCCTGCGTCGCAGCTCCGGACACAACCGAGGCAGAGACAGCAAAATGCTCAGAAGACGAAGTGGATTTCTGTGGCACACCGGACTCCGAAAGGATCTCGGCAGAGGCCTGCATAGAAAGCGAGTTAGGCATCAGGGGCTGCGAAAGCACCTCACTGAATTTCGGAGAACTGACGACTTACTTAGTGGTAGCGCTGTCGGAAGGCTTAGCCTTGTGTGGCCTCTCTCTCTCCTTACGTTTATTTTTGAATGTTGTTGGATTGTTGGCTGATGGACGCCAAAGTGGAATTTGAAGATGGAATATGAAAATAATTGTCTACAAAAAGAGGTCTACCATGAATGGTTCTCGCATTAAAGAGGGCATAGAACCAGCAACGAGGGACGTCGTGGTCCAGGCCTAAACAGGTGATGCAGTATGAATGAAAGTCTCGGTGTGGGATCTGCTTTCAACAGGTGAGACAATTGTTAACTTTTTTGGACATTGGTTAGAGCAAGAAAAAAGGGTCCCCAATGGGGTACTTAGTTTTAGACGTTTTCTGCTGAAATTCAACTTCTGGTAGTGACCGACCGGCACTTGTGCGAACTGCTTCTGCTACGGGCTCCACAGCAAGAAAGACTGATGTAATGACGTTGGCTGCCTTGCTTTATAGTGCTGACGACCTGACATCAGACTACAGGCGACAGCAGCCGGTGCACAAAAACATTGACTCTGGTATTCGGGCTGGCCGAGGGCTACCACAGCAGGGATAACCCCTACAGGTGATGACTGCAACAGTGAAACATGAAGAACATCAGCCTACAGCCAAAGTTGGCGCATCCCCTTCCATCACCTAAGCAGCAAGGTATTTTCCAGACATAGCTATGGATAAAAGATGGCAGCCAAAATCTCATAGGTTCATAGGTAGGTACTAGGCTATCTGTCCGAAGGCATTTATAAGCCTAGCCAGAATGTGTTGGTTTTCACCGCCCCATTAGATTAGTTCCCTGTGCCTCTGTCCAGCAGAGCCATTTAAGTGATCCCTGGGATAAACTTTCTGTTTCCCATCCACTCGTCAAGGTTTCTCTTGAAGAGGGTTAGCGAGGAGGTCTGCCTAATGTAGATTGGAATCTTGTTCCAGAGCATAGGAAGTCTCTGGGACAGGAATATATCCCTCCAGCACATCCTATTTATTGTCCTACTGGAAGCACAGCATAGGGAGCCAAGGAAAGACAATATACACAACCCAACATTTGACTACAGAAATTTGTCTTTAAAGATGAATACTAGTTAATATATTTACTTTAAATCCTTCCTAAAATGCACAGAATTCTGCAAAGGCTTGATAAAAGGTCCAATTACATCACAACATTCAGACAAAACATAAGACACAGGCTCACACTATAGAAAATAGCAAATACACGTGTCCCCTTCTATTATTAGCTTCTATCCAGCTCCAGAAATCCTAGGAACTAATTATAACATAGCTGAATGTTTCTTGGTTAGGTTCATCTTCTCACAGCTGAATGCCTTTCTGTATATTTAAGTGCAAGTGTCTCAAATATACAGACTCTGTAACTACAACTTTTCTGAGTTTGTGCGACCTCAGAGGTAGTACATATGGAGATTAGGATATTGTGGCAGATCCACTACATCACAGGATGCAGGGGTGGTTTACCACCAGCAAAACATTTTTGGGCAAAGTGGTAGCCAGTTATGAGTACATATATTGTTGAATGATTGACAGTGTATAACTAGCACTCAAGTAAATGTTTGCATTGCTGCATTACAGCATTATCTTTCTTGTAACATCATTTGTTCTGGAATCCCAGTATTCAGCAGTCAAATCATGACTGCAACAATTTTTACAATATGTGCATGAGCCATAACTTGTGATACTTTTATTTGATCTTATGGGATGATCGTATGAAGGGAAGGTTTTGAATTTTTCCAATTCATGGTTATAAGCATGCTTTTCCACTTCCTCAAAGTCATCTGCAGCTAGTTTCTTCTGAAGTAGGAAATCTTTCTTGCTAGACTACTGGGAAGAAGGAGGGAGGATACAGGGGTTGGGGCTACCTATAGCCAAGTATTAGATGTTACCATCCTAGCAGGGGGAAATGTATCTTTCCTCTTACCTTGCTGATACAGCCTGGCATTTAACTCCTTTCCAAACTGATTTCTATTCCAATGCTTTCTTTTATTTAAATTGCTGTTCCCTTGACTGCTTCCTGTAGAAAGGCTTTAGTTTGGTGGGATAATTTCTATTGAACCGTGGATGAGTAGATAAAAAGTCTGCTTTACCAACCCTACAGTTTTATCTTTTCCTCCAGTCTCTTAAAAAGTTGCTTGGGAAGGAGGAAAAAAAACTGCAAATCCTTGTCTATATGGGAGATTAAGAACTTAAGCAGATATGTACAGACTGTTGTCCCTGTGGCTTAACCCCTAGTACTAGCATCACATATAAATGTTATAATACATGTCCCTACTGTTGCTCATCCTGTTTTACTACTGAACACTCTCTTTCTATGGCTTCTGAACCAGCTACATTAAGCAGAATAAATGCCTTTGTATGATCATCTTTATCAGAAAATGCAGCTTGTATGACAATATCATACTCTTGCACAAACACTTTCCAATTCTCTGCAATACTATTATCAAAGACAAGTGGATCTGGTCTACGAAATCCTTCAGCCATGCCAACAAAGTATGCCTAAACACACTGAAAATATGGCCCTTGTAATTATATGCGAACATGAACACACAGACAGTACTTGTAACAACATTCAAATGCACAATAAACTCTTCAAAATACTGTACTTTGCGAAATATTCTTTGAAATGGCTGTATTTTGCAAACCAACTGTACTGTAATACTGCACAAACTTGAGAACACTGTATATTTCAGACATCTTGAATAGCTTTAGTTAATGCAAAAAAGTAGCACATAGTGGCAAAAATGTGGTAGTTTTCCTTATTTTATGTGATTCGGACATTATTTCAAACATTTTCCATAGTTATTAGAATATTTTTCAATATGTCGCAGTTTCGGACATTTCGTTTGACTAGAAATTCGTTTAGAGCATTCTGTGCGCTTCATTTTATATTCTGCGAATAAGAAATCTTTTAAGTAAGCTTTGATACCTGAAATATGTTTCTGACCTGTTTTTGTGAATTATACCTGCAGTACGGATGATCCATTCCTCTATATTCCTCCACCTTTAACTGAGTGCCTCCCCAGTCCTGAATCTGGATTTCTGGATCCAATTCTGACACCATGTCGCTCATCTAGTTTTACTATTGAAGACAAGCATGCAGGGTAGTTCGTTTATATGCTTTACTATACAGGAACATATCAGGATGGATAGCAGCAGTACAAAATCTAAACAAACTGATTAACTGACAGACTACACAAAGATACATGCTTACATCTCAACAGCTTACTACAAAATGGCAGTCAGGCTCACATGTGCTCTGTACTTATACACTTGTGCAAGCTCCTAGAAAGCTTCTTAAAGGTATACATACATACTGATCTACACCTACCTTAAAGGTAGTTTGGGTAAGTTTACAGATTCTTTCCTTCAAGGACTCATCAAGTATTTCCCCTGCCCTATTCTCCCACTTGCTTGAGCACATCTCCATGGTACTTAATCTTACACATTTTGGAATTAATCACTCTTATAACTAAAACTGAGGATGAGTGCGTTTCTTTACCAAAACAACCCAACTGTAGAGGATATTAAGACTTGAAGCCAGCTTACAATTTCTATTAGCTACAAAGGATACCACTACTTGTTTGTAACCAGATTTCTGTAAAAGTACCTGCAGGATTTCGGACCCCTAAAAAACCTATCTAGTTTCATGGTTGCAGGCAGTTTGGAATGTGGCTCAGTGAATGCACATTCAAAAGCATCCTTGAATACCTGGAACATTGTGTAGGGGTTCACTCTTGGTCATGTCTCTTCCAAAAATAAAAGGTCTAGGTATCCATTATGCATTACTGTAACCTTCTTGGTTCCCCATTTAAAGCATTCCTGTATAAGATTAAAAGTTCCTGCAAAAGAAATAGACTCTGGTGGGGAGCATGATGGGACAGTGTTATCATTTGCACCATATTCTAGAGGTGAGGATATCTGTTTGAATAGGCCAGATTCTCCTTATCCAAGATCATAGTATATTGGGGAAAGGTCTCCCTCATTGTTTTAGATGGAGCAGCCTCTCCTAAAATCTAGAGTTGGTATGCATAAGGGATAATTTATATGCTATGTTTGTATGTACTCCTTGACATACCTCCTACAACCAGTGAAGGCAGAGGCCAGGGCAGGAGCCTGCTAGGTGGGCATGTGGTCCTCATACATCCAACCATAGAGGCAATGGGACAGGGTAAGCTCTAGTATGCAGGTATGCATCTGTACAATAATAGGCACCAAGACTGGACCCTCTGTTGCTTCTCTTCTACCAAAGCTGTCACGATACCCCAGTAGGACAGCTGCTCTAATGATGTAGGTAAAAACTACAAAGGGAAGTCATCTGTTTTGATACCTGAGAGCAGGTGTCTATCTTAGTTGTCTTAAGAGATTGCTGTAGAGCCTTGGCCAGTGTTAAAATATACCATCCCAGTTGTCAAGGAAAGGAGGAGAAATTTTGACTGAAGGCAGCAGGGCTTATGAAGATGAGGTGGTGCCCCATCAGGAGTGATGCCTTCAGGTCTCTGCAGTGCTGTGAATGCCTCTTGCCTGCTGGTTTGCTTTTTTCATGTGTGTATTCATTTTCTGGCAACTTTTTACATTTTAGGCCAATAGATTGATTTTCTGCTAAGGGAGGAGCACACAACTCCTTCACTAGCACCAACAACTTTTGTGTAACTAGAAAGAGCTAAAGAATATGGCGTCAGTGAATAAGTACCTTTTTATTAAAGGTCATGCAATGCTCTCACAGGAGATGACAATTTTCCTTAAGCAAAATATGCACTGAAGGTGACAACCCTGAGAGAAGTTTGTTTTCTGTAGGCATACTTGATACTGATTTTTCTGGGCATAATCTCTGCCACAACAAATAATACCAAAACACAGCAGAAAGTCCAAGACACAGTACATGCATAAAGTCAAATTAGAAAAAAGTTCCTGTACCACCAGGCAGACATACTGAAGATGGATCAGTTTCATGTGGCAAAAATAACTGAAAATGATCTGCTCTCCCTTTTAGATGGAAAGGAATCCAACAACCTGAGCAGGCATAGGGTTCTGTTTCAACCTTTGTGATATCAGAATGATCTTTTGGATAGGCTGTAAAGGATAATGTCTACCTGCAACTAATTTTGATGGATAGAAAAATGGTTATCCTCATGACAAACATTTATATATACTAATGTTAAAGTTGATTTACCTCAGCCTGCTTCTGTGGTACAGAGGGATGAAGTCTTAACTAGAACCCAGAAGATCAGAGTTCATTCAGCAACACACATATTACACCATTGAAAGCATTCTGACAGTGGGAGTTAGTGAGCGTAAGCACAGTTTCCACAATAAGCAGTACTTTAGTGGAACCCAGAAGAGCTGTGGGTCATGATACAGAGAAAGCACTTGACAGAGTAAGCTGGGATTTTATGAGTATGGAAGCATTTGTATTTCCTGATACAATAATTAAGTTAGTTAGGAAGATATATGAGGGATCAGAGGCAAAAAAGTTGCGTCTGAACAGAGGAACCTGGCTGAGGTCCTCTTTCCCCTTTCTCTTGCAAGGATCAACTTATCCCACTAGACCCTTGTCCTCTTCCCATCCCAAGTAAATTTTCAACACTTTATGAAATATTTATTTTTTAACAAGAAACATCTTTATTAAATTATCACTTATGACACAGGCAATCATATAGTTATATAACAGAGTGGCACAGCGGAAGCATGCTGGGTCCATAACCCAGAAAACAAAACATGATGACATAATTTTAGTTGCAAACATTACACATCAGAAACAATATTAACATATTTGTAGTTGCAAACATTATACATTACTTACAATTTATCCAGTGATCGTCAGTCAGACATTACATAGCTCATTCAAATTCTGCCTTCTTTTAAACCTCATTCCTCCTCTGCATGTATTGTTCCCACAATTTACATTTTTTTCTATGTAATTTGCTCCTACCATTTTCTAAAGAGCCCATTTCCAGTTGTTTTACCTCTGTTACTATCTTCACTAATTCTAATAAAGTTAGTTTAGACTTTTGATTTCCATTTTCTAGTAACTGCTTTTTTGGAAGCCACCACAATTAGACTCAGCAAGGCCTTAATATGTCTAGGCAATTCCGATTCTGTATCATAGCTGAAAAATATAATTTCCTTAGTTAAACCAATTTGCTCACTCAGTATCTCTGGTAGAGAAGTTTGCAAGGAATTTTTAAAGTCTGCTAACTCACTACACTCCCAGAAAATGTGTTCTCAATTACCTCTTCCCCAACACACACCTCCGACATTTGGTATCTACCTGAGGAAAAATTCTTTGGGGTCTACTTGGGGTGTAAAATACCTATGTAAATACTTGCAAGCAAAGATCCTAAAGTTTCTAGACTTTGTTGCATATTTGGGAGACATACATATATTTCCCCAGTGTTTACTTGTGAATTGCTTATTCAGTCCCTCTTCCCAATCCTTTATAATACCCTCTGATTGATTCTTATAGTTATCATGCAATATTCTGCATGCGCTATTAATTATTCCTTTTTTAAGAGTAGCTTCTGTTCTAGATTCTACTAAAACTCAACCACTGTTGGACTTTTGCTTAGGATCCCCATAGTTCTTTCTCTTTCCTACACTCTATCAATCCTTGATAGGGAAGGCAATCTCTATCCTGCAGTCCAAATACATTCTTGGCCTCTTCCCATTCTATTACCTTTTCCTCTCTAATTATTTGCTCCCAATACCTTAGTTCTTTTACCATTTTTTCAGTCAATTCCAGCCCCCTCTTGCCTATTGTTTGTATCCCTAACTGTAGCCATCCCTACCAGCAAAATCGCCTTTCTCCATTTCAGTGTTGGCTTAGTTCTGAGAATACCTTTTGGTACTTTATGAATATAATACTCTGCATGGTTATTGTTATTTTCAAGGATATGCATCCAAAATCCCAGTCTCTCCTTGTCGCTTGAGTTTCCCCACTTCGCCATCATCCTCTTCCTTTTTGAATAACAGGTTTCTGCTTGTGCTGTGTATAGGAGCCTTAACTGTGTTGCTCTGAAATACCCCTTCAAATCAGGTAATCCCAAACTGCCTTGTTCAATTGGAAGAATCAGCTTGTCCCCACTTGACTCTTTACCATCTTTCCCTCTCAAATAAAATCCTTCAGCACTTTATTAATTGCTATCCACAACTTCTCCTCTGATTGATAAAAGTATGCCTGACCTGTGTACAAAACTATAGGGACTAAAAACATTTTACCTGCTTGTATCTTGATATGCATATCCATATAACAGAGGTTCCAATTTCTCAGATTTGTATCATCTTTGGTTTAGTCTCTTCCCACATATCCTTAGCTGTCACACCAGAATCCTTTTTAATCTATACTCCTAAGTACTTAATTATTTTATCATATCCCCAAAAATATAGATATTGCTGAATCAATTTGTGTGTGTACACAATTTACAGCTGTTGCCTTTGTTTTAGCTTCATTAATTTTGTGTCTCAAAAAGATCAAAAACTGCCTCAAAATAATACACAACACTGAAATGTCTCTTTCTGGTATTATTAGGTACAAAACAATATCATCTGCAAATACAGCCAGCTTTTCTCAGCTACTATACTAATACCAATTATATCCTTGAATTTCTGAGTCTCTTATTTTCTTTCTTTCTAAATATAGTGCAAATAACAAATGAAAAAGAGGATGCCACTGCCTGGTTCCTCTGTTCAAAAAGAAATTATCAGTGAGGAACTCACCCACTTTAATTTTCGCCTACGGTCCCTCACATATCCTCCCAATCAACCTTATAATTTTATCAGGGAATGCAAATGCTTCCACTGCCCTGCTCATAAACTCCCAGCTTACTCTGTAAAATGCTTTCTCTGCATCAAGACGCACTAACAGTGGTATTTTTTTACATTCAACTTCCCTCTGTATCATCAGTGCTCTGTTAATATTGTCAAATATTTGCCTCCACTTCCACAAAACTACACTGATCCAAGTCTATCAATTTTAGCATCACCTTTGCTACTCTTTTAGACATTATAGACAAACATTTTATAATTATGCTTAAAGACTGAAATGGACCTGTATGAAGCTGGAATTGATGAGTCTTTACCCTCTTTAGGTATTACAGTCACCTCCACTTTCTTCCAGGATATTGGTGCTTCTCCTCTTAAAATACTGTTTAACAAAACCTTCCTGATCTTTATCAGTTTTTTTTTCTCCTAGCTACCAAACTTTCACAGGAATGCCATCTATTTCTGGGGTCTTTCCTGTTGATTGATTATACAGCACCATTTTTATCTCATCTCCTGCTGTCATAACTATTAGTAATTGAGCCTCATCTACCTCTCACCTTGGAATATTTAATTCGACATTTCCATTTGTAGCTTTTCTTGCTCTCCATATTTCTCTGCTTTATACAGACTATTTCTAGCACTTCTACAGGATCTCTTGTTATCTTCCTTGCTATAGCCTTCCTAAGCTTGGCGAAAACCCTTTCTACTTTCTGTTGTCTGAGTCGCTGCACTAAAGGTTTTTGTGCTCTGGCATTATCATCAAAAAACAGTTGCTTAACAGCAATCTTTCTAAACTCATGCATATTATCTAGGTAATACTTTATTTTCTGCTTAGCACTCTGCAATTGCTCCTCTTTTTGTTCTGTGAGACTCCCCTATTCTGCAATACTATAACATTTGTCAGTGCCTCTAAATAATTCTTGTTGCTTAACAATCTCTCTCTTTCTTTTATTTTCACCCTATTTTTAAAACTCCACTTTTAATTTTAACCCACTCCCTAGCTGTATTTCAGAATAAATTTCTATCTTCTCTAATAACGTCCAAAGAATTTTCACTACCCAGTCCTTAAATTCCTTTCTTTTCAACAGATATGTGGGAAAGCATCAGTGTCTCATTTTTACTTCATTACCCTGCGTTTTTATTCAAGTTATTATTGGCACATGATCTGAAACAGTTACTGGATGTGTATCAAAACTTTCAATTAAATGCACATGTTCCTGTGAAATTTAAGTTCTGTGTAGCCTAGCCCAGTTTTTGTATCTTGGGGAATAATATGTAAATTTAGTCCAAACTCCTACTACTGAATTCACATCTTCCCCCTTGCATATTCCCTTCTGGGCCTCCCAGACACATCTTCTCTGCTCCAAATCAAATTACAGTCCCCACCTATAAGTAATATTTACTGCTGAAAACTGATTATTTCTTCCAGGATTTTCTTAAGCTACATTACAGCAGTTTTAGGTGGAATATAAATACATGCCAGTGTAGTCCTTCTCCCTTGCCAGTAGCCCCTTAGTACTACATATCTACCATTATTATCCTCTTCTACCACTATTGGAGCTCCTCTTGCAATTAATATAAGTACTCCTCTCTGCCTTTGTCCCATATATTCAACTGAATAACCATACTGAAAACCTTTCCTTATCAAATTCACATGTTCACTTCTCAACAAATGTGTCTTCTGTAGCACAATTATTCACACTCTACATTTTTTAATATAGTTCACTATGCTTTCTTTTTTGCATATACTGTATCTGTGAAACCATTAACATTTAAAGATAATATTGGAATGCACATTATGTTAAAATGTTACTATTCCCACCTTTTATGTCTAACAGTTTTTTAAGTATCTAATTCCAGCGTTTGTGTTGCATGCACACACTGTTTGGCAGGTTAATCTTTTATACAGTTTTTTCTTGTCATATCAGTTTGAGCCTGTGTCACAGCTTACAAAACTTTGTTTTGATGAAAGCTCTCAGAAAATACACCCCAAAAACCTATTAACTTAATATTAACTTATTAACAGACAAAAATATGTACATCTTCAAATAACTATGTTTTACCTTCTTTACAGGAGCAATTGTCCCAAACTGACAGCCACACTCACAGACTTGGGTTAACCTTTATTTACTAATTTGCATTTGTTTACTGGGATAGTCCACTGGGCCAAGGTGAGCCCATTTTCAGTGGAGGCCCAGGGAGAAAAGTTCCATAAACATAAAATAAGTATTGCATAGTACATATAGTATAATATGTGACAAACCATAACATACTTTACAAATGAGCAGCATAGTACAATTCAGTACAGCATCAAAAAGAGGAGAGATAATAAGACAGTACATTCTGAAAACTTACAGTAGTTTAACACCAAACCATAAACATTAACTATAAGGATATATTACAATGTGCAGCATAGTACAAGTTCAATAGAGCTCAAACAGTGGAGAACTAATATACATTACATGCTGATAATCATGCAGGGTTCAATACAAAACTAAAACTGGGCAGCTAACTCAAGGGTTTTAACAGTACCATACATAATATGCCGTACATCCAGATGGTGAGGGAGAGCTAGGTGTCAATTTTATGCAAGATGACAGCGTTATAACTAGGTGGATTTTAGAGAGTTTGGGTGATTGCCAGGATGGGCAACAGGGGTAGGGTTGAAGGTTCAACCACAGGAGAAGTTTAGAAGTGTAGGAACATAGTCTGCAGATAACAGCGATCCTAAAAGGAAAGTTATCCATGCTAAGACTTATGGTACAGCCTGTGCTTCTACTAAGTGCTGTCTGGTTTTGTATTGCTCTCCTAGAATGAGAAAACACTTGAATGATTTCAGAAAACATTATCTCCTAGCCACTGTAAGAAAGCCAATAAAAGAAATAAGTATTCTGTTTTTATTGCTCTTTATCAGATTGTCTCCATGGAGACAAGAGAACCAGAAACAGGGTTATTTTACAAGTATTTATTTGCTAGAGGAGAGCTTTACTATATTCAATGTTCTTTTTTATTTGCTTTCTCTTACAACTTGTTAGATACATCCAAAGGCCTTAATCCAATCATTTCCATATGCAAGAATGAGAAAAAGCACTTCATATTTTCTTGTATCAATCTTTTGAACAGTCTTTTCATTTTTTTTACATTGCAATGCCTAAATTTCTTAAAATTGAACAAGAAGAAAAGGGGAAAATAAACAGGGGTACCCGTCTAATTTAGTATCTCCATTGTACTTGAAAATAACTGAGAAAATGTTACTTTATATCATGCAGACATCATGCACTATAGAAATATTACTGTTAAGAACAAAAGGTTGTTTTATTTACAGTTAACTCATCTTCCCTTCTCCTAAGTGTTCCCCCAAACATTAGTGACATGAAGTAGAGAAAAAGCTTAAGAGTCACCTACAGGTTTAACAAAGTAAAAAAATTCCAATATTTCCAGGTTTTACTGTTCTGTCATGTTTCACAAATATAATTAATGCTTTATAATCCCACATTTATTAGTCAATTTCTGAGTTGCTGGTTTTATTCCTGTTTATCTCAATCTCCCAAATCCAGTTTCTGCTTCCTTTCCAACATACCTTTGGTTCTTCTAGTCAACTCTTGTGCTTTTTTCTGTCTCTCAAGCATTTTCTTTTGAAAACTGGGAAATGTTTCACTGACACAGTCTCTCTTTGCTATTTATTACCATAAACATTTGTATTTCATCCTTAGCATGTTCTGCATCAAAAAATTATTTTGTCCCTCCAGGAAAGAATACTCTAAAGATAGCTGGATACAGCAGTTTGAATCTCACGCCTGCTTCTCAACATCTCTGATTAGTGGAATAAATTCACTCCTATTTTGCCTGGTGTACAGTGAATAATGATTTTCCACAAACACGGTCTCCCACTTTTAAAAACGTTGTCCTTCTGCCTCAGTTTTTTCAGTATCAACTCCTTCTGCTGGTAGGATTGCATCTTTACTATTAAAGGTCTAGTTTGCTTTCTGATGGCCAGGTTTGGAGCATACACATGATGTGCCCTTTCAATTAATAACAACTGCTGTGGAATACCAGTCCAGTTGCTTATTTGTGCTTTCATAAAATTAATACAGTCTGTTCCTTCCAACTACTCTGCTACAGCAGAAAATCTCAGGTATTCCCTGGTTATTCCGTCCTCTAATGCTATTATTTTTTGAAACATCTCTTCTTGAGCAGTCTCATATTCATTCATTTTGACCTCTGATTTTGCAGTTTTATCACCTCATATGAATATGTGTTTGAAACGTCTTCCATTTTTAGCCAGCCTTTTATTTGAGATGATATACTCCATCAGTGTTTTGTTCATTTTAATCAATTCTTAGTACATTTGACTTATTTTTTCTTTTAGGTTACTGGAAGTCATGTCTTGCATCAAAGCTGCTTTTTGCTGAACAGCTGCAGAATTCTTCCAAGTCAGTGTTTTTTCCTCAACTTTTGTGGTTGTTTTTCTTTCAAGGTCTCTGATTTTCTTTCTTACTGGCATCCAGGCAGTACATTTACTGAAATTTACTAAAAAAATTTTACTAAAAATTATATATAGTTCACTGCCTCTCTCTTCCAAGTTTTTGTTTTCACACAGGAAGAGCTCAGTTTTAGTAGTTATTCAATGTGCAGCCACGTAAACGGGCTTACACGTGGGTACGGGTAAAATACTAGATTAAAGCACACACAAAAAATGGACAGGGCACTGAAAGGAATGGTGGAAGAAGCACTGTGAAGCTGCTTCCAAATGAAAGCCAAAATACATTTTGACTGAATGGATTGAAGAAGGATTAGTAAAAAAAAGTGTATGTTAAAAGATTGTATATATTTGTGCGCAGTGATAGAAATGTGTAAAATAATGAAACATACTTTGCAATACAAAATGTTGATATAAAAAGGTGTGATGAAGTGAATGGAAGTAGTAAGGTGTGGATGGCTGTAGGCTGGATGCGTCAAAGCTGAAGTGGGCTTCTGGTGACAGACTACATAACTTATCCCAAGTTTTTGTGACATCAGAGGTAGTTATATTAGTTAGGATAGTGCAAGATACAGTCCACTGCACTGGCAGCATGAAATCTGTCTCAACAGAAAAGCCTTTGGTGGATTTGTTATTGATTACAGACATCATTTTTTCCATTTCCCCTCTTTCACCTTTGTTTTATCCTAGCTTTTTTCCAACACTAAGTTTGGTATTATTTATTAACAATGTTCTGCATTTTTCTACAACAGTTGCATGCTGTTTTTTCTTCCTATATGCCTGAAGCACTTCATTTTCTGCCTGCCTTCTCACTTCTTTTCTTGCACTTTTGTTCCCCACTTCCTAAACAGCACCAACCTTTCCTCACAGTACCATAACTATCCAGTTTCTCTGTCCTCCCATTCCCTTCTTCCATCTCTCAGCATTATCACTGCTGTCTGTAGATAAACCTCTTCCATAACTGCTCCAGATTTTGTTATTACTTTTTACCAGTACAAGTGAAATTTTAGACATCTGTAAATGTGTTATCAATACCATCTCTATTTCTTTACTTCTCCAAGAGCTCCTCACATGTTTTCCAAACACAGGACATCATACTGATAGCATTTTTTGCTTTACTTCTTCATTCTGCTTCCTTGCCATTTGACGTACTTCTCTCTTCCTAACAAGCCTGCATTAATTCAGCCTTTTCCATTGTCATTTCCCTTAACTCACACTGGGCATCTCCTGCAGTTTCTGGCAGGAGTGGCTATGCCTGCATAGAAGTCACCACAGCTTGATAAAACCATATTTCAGGCAGCTCCACATCCCTAGCCAATTCAGCCAAATTAACTTCTGCCCATTCTACCTGAGCTACTTTCTCTACCAAATGTACCCCTCTAAATCTTGCTGATCTTCTTTGTTCATTTCATCCATTCCTCATGTAGCACACAACAGCAAATACAACACTCTTAAAAACTGAATAATTTTAACTGCTATAATAGTCACAGACAGTAAAGCTGTAGACTCTACTACCCAACTGCTTCTGCCTTGATATTTACACATATCCACTTCATGCTCATTATCCCACAAAACTCCTATTTTTTAGAACCAAAATTTTGTAAACATTTCATCTTTCTCTCATTTCTTTCACTCCTATCTTGTTATAATAGCATTTCCCTACAGTCTGCTATAAGCATAATAATGGTGTTCCCTGAATTTATTTCTCATTGACATCATCTTCCCCATCTCTTCAGTCAAGCTTCAAAAAACCTTAAATTTCCCTCTAGTAGGTGTGATAATTTCTCCAAGTCTTCTACATGAGAACGGTTTTGTAAGCACTTGCTGTACAGTGTATACTGCCATTTTCAGTATTCGCTGTGAGCCACAGCAGCTACCATCTTGTCTGTTTACTCTTTTGCTTTATTGCTTAGATCCCTTCCACTGTACAAAGAGCATTTCTCCTCCCTTCTGCTGCCCATGCTCATTCTGTAAATGATATACCCCAGTACGTTCAGTCATTGTTCTCTGTGGTACCAGTTCTACTGCCAAAGCAGGCCAGCTGCTCTTCATAAGAGTTACCAACTCAGTCATCTTATTGTTTTCATTTATACTTGCTACATTCTAGTTCGTTCTCCCTCCCTCTCTATATGTATGTATGTATATATATATATATATATATATATATATATATATGTATATATATATATATATATGTATGTATGTATATATATATATATATATATATATATATATATATGTATATATATAATTTCACCGAATTCCTTCATACAAAAAGTTTGCTATGTTTATGTTCTCGGTTTTCTTCCTGAATTCATCATGTCAGCTCTGTATTCTTGTGTATTTCGATAACTATTCTGACATTGGTTCTAGTATAGGGCATCAAGTTCTTCTTGCTCATTTTTCACTCTCTCTCTTTCTCTGGACAGCTTACCAATGAAACATTTCAACATATGAATTTACATTATGGTTCCTTCATGAACATAGGCAGTGTCTGTTGTTGGCACAGGGCAACATCGACGTATATCATCATTGTCTTACAAATTACATTTCTGCTGGAAGAACCTGCAAAAGGAACCAAAGTATTAGGAACAAATAATTAGAGAGGGAAATGTAAAAGAATGGGAAGAGGCCAAGAAGGTGGTCACTTACTCATTTCTTTACAATATGCAATTATCTTAATTCAAGGAATTCTCTTCTGGGCCATCTTACCTCCATATGGTGGAATTGTACCCAGACTGCACCAACAACCCCTGCTCCACGCATTAATTACTTTCGTCATGATGCTCTTTGAATTATTCCATTCCGGGGTTTATTTAACTCAAAGGTTTGGACTGAGGAATGCAAGCTGAATCCATGCTTTTTAGGCTCATAGGTTCATAGGTAGGTACTAGGCTATCAGCCCAAGGGCCTATGTAAGCCTATCCAACATGGTTCCCTGGCTTATGCCACCCAAGAAAGTTACTTTCCTGTGCCACTGTCGAGCAGAGACACAGAAGTGATCACCGGGGTGAATTTCCTATTTCCCATCCACTCATCAAGATTTTTCTTGAAGAGTGCTAATGAAGAACTTTGCTTGACATAGTTGGGTAGCCTGTTCCAGAGTATGGGAAGTCTCTGGGACAGGAATCTATCCCTCTGGCATGTCCCGTTTATTATGGTGACAAGGTTTAGGTCCCTAGAGCGTGTAGCTTGGAGGGATTGGGATTTCTTTAGGTATAGCATGTTCAACAGCTCTGGGTTTGACATAACTTTATATGTTAGGCAGAGATCACCACGGAGTAGGTGATATGCTGCGGAGTAAAGCTATAGTTTTCTGAGACGGTCAGTGTAGGACACTTGTTTAAGGCCAGTAATCCTCTTTGTGAGATACTTCTGTGGCCTTTCCAGCTGCTGCAGATGTCTTGTGAGTACATTCCAAAAGGGGTGCTGTACTCTATAATGGGTCTAATAAGTGTCGAGCAGAGGGGAACAATGACCTCTTTTTTCCTGGATGAGAACCCTTTTATGATGAGGTGTGCCATGTAAAGGAATTCCTGACTACTGTGACGATGTGACTATCAAAGGAGAGACTACTGTCCACCTGGGTCCAAGGTCTATCATCACACATTCGGTGTTAAGTAGATTGCAGCCTATGTGGTAGTTCATGGGTATAGAGTTTTTACCAAAGGGGATGACACTGCACTTTTTGGCATTGAGCTTGAGGCCATGGCTCTGACACCAGGCATCTGTCTCAGTGAGGCCCCTCTGTAGGATGTCCACATCATTTGGGACTTGACTATGGCTCCTAGTTTGCAGTCATCTGCGAACTTCATTAGCCAGAGGCCTTCTGTGTTAACCTGTACTTCAGAGAAGTAGATACCAAACAGGAGAGGTCCCAGGACTGAACCCTGTGGTACTCCACTTGTCACTGGTTTGAGGTCAGATTTGGAGTCTGCAACTTTTACAGTGTGGGTTCTGTCAGTGAGCCAGTTGGCAACCCATCTTGTGATGTAGGGATTTATACCTAGTTTAGTGAGTTTAGCTATAATTCCAGAATGGGGGATGGTGTTGAAAGCCTTGGCGAGGTCAAGATAGGCTGTGTGAACCACCTTACCCTCATCTACGGCTTTAGTGACTGCCTCAAAGAAGTCAATCAGGTTCAGGAGGCATCATCTGCCTTTCACAAACCTGAATTGGGTGGGATTCAGAGTTTGGAGGTTACCAATGTCTTTGCTTATGAGTGCGACCAGGCTTGTCAGGCTAATAGGGTGATAGTTCCCCAGATAAGTGGTGGCTCCCCCTTTGTGGAGTGGGATAACTGTTGCTGTGTGCCATTCAGCTGGCACAAAGCCTGATGTGAGGCTATTATTGAAGATGGTGCTTAAGTGGGGAGTCAGGTCGTTCTGAAGTTCATGTAAAATGCAGCCTGGGATGCTGTCCGGTCCCATGGATGCTGTGTTTTTGGCTTTAGAGAGTGCAGCTTTTACCTGCGTAGTTGTGATTACAGGGATTCTGCATTCTTTCTGTATAGATATGGGCCCTTTATGGGGTGGGGTGTAAGGTTAGCACTGAACCTATCTGCTAGGATGTTGGCAATATCAGTTGGTTCTGTAATTTTCGTGCCATTGTGCTGTAACTCAGAGCAGATCTGGGTGTTGCCATCAAGATTCTTGACATAGCAATGGAATGCTTTGTGGTTGTCCTTAGAATTAGTGGTGATTTTGATTTCATGGCTAGCTTTGGAAGATCTTATAAGGGATCTCAGTTTCTTACAGAGGCTGACCAGGGAGCTCCTCCGCTCATGGGATTTTACTCTCCTTTGCAACAGTTTCTTCCTTCTGTTGTACAGTTTGTTTATGGCAGGGGACCACTAGATTGGCTTCCTTTTTTTTGGAGGATAGCATCTTGGTTCTGTTTGGGATAGCACAATCCATGCACTTGTGTAAGTGCTTATACAGTGCATTTGTGTAGGATTCAGCAGTTGTAACTGTATTGTCCATCTGCATGGGTGTCATGAAGTTCACCACTTCTGTCTTAAGAAGCATGAAGATGGCTGTGGAGAAATTTTTTACTGTGGTTTCCTTAATGGAGGGTGGGGGTGGTATGTGGATATCAAGGGTGATTAGCTTATGGTCAGATCAGACCAACGAGGAGTTGACTTCAGGTGTGGAACATTGGTCACTCATGTTGGTAATGACCAGGTCTAGGATATTGTTGCCCCTGGTGGGGGTGTGGATATGTTGATCCAGGGCACTGCAGTTCATGAATTCCAGAAAGTGTTGAGCTAAGGAGTTGGTACACGAGTAGTTTTCCCAGTTAATTGTGGTGTAGTTGAAGTCGCCCACTATTAGGGTGTTTGGTTGAACCCCAATATTTTCCAGTACATCAAGAAAAGAGGAGTGGAAATCCTGGGGCATGGTGGAGGATCTGTAGCAAGCTACAATTTGGATTGCAGTTTTGCCCAG
The DNA here is from genome assembly GCF_019279795.1 of Protopterus annectens. Lineage (NCBI taxonomy): Eukaryota > Metazoa > Chordata > Ceratodontiformes > Protopteridae > Protopterus > Protopterus annectens. The sequence continues at coordinate 950,201,060 of NC_056741.1, read as the reverse complement.
AGTTAGTTGCACTTGGATAACCTTGGATGCATTATGCTGAGCAACTAGCTTTGAGGTGTGGATATCCTTAATGAATATGGACACACCTCCTCCTCTGGTGTTTTGGTCCAGGTTACATGGCCGAAAAGTGTGGTACGAGTTATAGCCTGGTAGTACAGGGGTGCTCTCTGGAGCCTTGAACCATGTCTCAGTCACTGCACAGATATCGATGTTCTCCATTTTAAGGAGTGCCTCGGGTGAGCGTATTTTGAGATTTAGACTTCTAGCATTGAGTAGCATTACCCTCAGTTTTTGCTTGCCTGTTCCTGTTATGGTGGTGAATTTGTCATTTGAACCTTGCCTAAAAAAGGCACTATGGGGTGGCAAGAGCCTTAGCCAGTATCCGGAATCCCAGGGACGACAGGTGCAAGCCATCTGTGGCAAAGCATCGTGGCCTGTCGACCATGTCATCCCAAACAGACAAATACTGGATCCCGTTAGAATGACACCAGAAGCTTAGCCAATTGTTGAAATCAATCATTTTGTCCTTGTACTGCAGTATCATTCTGGGCGATGGCAGAATGCTATTCAGGGATAGGGTCATACCTGTCTGGGCTACAAGATTGGAGAGCTCTTCCATGTCTCTTTTCATGTAGTCCAGGGAGGTATGTCTCAGGTCATTCACACCAACATGGACAATGACAGAGTCATACTTGTACTTGTTGTGAAGTGACCTCAGTGCGTGGGTTATGTGGCGGATCCTGGCACCCGACAGTCAGCTGACAGTAACCTTCTCCTTGTTTAGCCTGGTGAGTGGGACATCAGTGTGCCTGACTATAGAGTCACCTATGACTACTGCCATCATTTTTGACATGCAGTTAACTTGTACGTTCAATGTACAATGCTCCATATTCAAACTCACAACCCTTAAATGGGGCCTGCATGGATTTCTGGGGCCAACATAATATGGGTTGAAATTATCTTGTCCTACATAACTACGGAATTTTGACATATTCTTCAAATGTTGATGGCTTTCTTATTCCAATTTGTAGTTTGGTCCATAGCTTTGCTGCTTTTACTGAAAATGATTGATTTCAATTTGTGGTATTAACACACTATACCAGTGCAATACATATGCACCAATTGTTCAATATTTAGGATTACTGCAAAGTACCTGTAGAACTAATTAAGTCACTCTCTCTTTTCAGCCTATCAAAACAATATAGTCTGAAAGATGTCAACCTGTTTGAATAGGGTTGGTTTTAAGGAAGTTATTTTTCTAAACAAATATCCATTGTATCTGCTCAAGCTTGGACTCAAATGCCATATTTAGCATTTCACATTTATTAAGCTTGCCCTTTACAACTTTTTTTATTTTAAATACATTTTTGTTCAATTCCTTATTAGGGTCAATGAGTTATTTCCCTAAAAGCTTTGCACACATACAGAAACAGAACATGAAACAATGTTCCTGCTACTAATAGTAAGTTTATAAGTGAAATGGCCATGGCCATACACAGTACTAATGCTTTTCAAATGAACACACCAGATCAAGCAAATGACATGTATCTCTACATACCTAAGTGAGATAGACTGAATTTTCTCAAGTTCAATTTGTCGTTTTAATATTTCTTTAATCATCCCCTTCTCTGGTCCTTGCTTCACCTTCTCTCGACCTATTAGGTATAGGTATCGTGGAGTTAAGATCATATCCCGCTTCACAGTCTAAGGAAAGCAATTTTTACAAATTTATTAGTATAGAACATGACAAAAAGTCATAAAACACTCGCTCTGTATTACTTATTAGTATAGAACATGACAAAAAGTCATAAAACACGCACTCTGTATTCACAATTCAGTATAGTGTTGCTGGTACACAACTTGCAAAGGTGGGAAAGAGTCAATGGAATTTCATTCAGCTAGGTTAAACCTAATTAACAAGACAACAGCCTCTGTTAACCACAAAAAGTTAGCTTCCTTTTAGAGAATACAGAAGACTGCACAGAGCAAAACTGCACATTGTCTCTGTGACAGCACCATTCAAACATTATGATTCATTAATTGTTTTTCCCCACTGTGATTTCAAGTAAGACCACTGAAGTACACTGCAGCAGTATGCCTCACCATTTTCATGTAGCCAGAGTTGCTGCTTGCACCGAGTTATTTCACTCTCTCCAAAGAAGAATGTATTCTGGAAAGTTCAAGACAACAAAAACAGCATAGCTACTGGCATATGCATTTAGCAAATTACCATTAAGACCACAGACTCTAACAACATGAGCTTTATCAGGTTAACAGAACCCTGCATGCCCATAAGGCACCTGATGAAGCTCTTGGTATTTAAGAAAATGCTTGTGATTTTACAGGATCTCCATTGAACTGTTTCTTCAGTGGTAAATTAAGTGGGTCTGGTTTGTTTTATTTTGCTCTGTACTCTATGGAACCTGAATTTATGAAATGGATTGCCTACGTATATTTCTGTTGCATATGAATGTCTGTTTTATCTTGTGAAATATTTTGAATTTCACCTGGGCTGCGCATGAAATCAGTCAGTCTTGATATGTGTACTACCTTGGTAAACAAGTGTGTGTGTGTGTGTGTGTGTGTGTGTGTGTGTGTGTGTGTGTGTGTTTACATATATTTATTTATTTTACATCTGTTAACCAGGAAAGTCTGACTGGACACATGTCCCTTTTCAGTGGGGGCCCGGGGAGAAAAGCTCCATGCACACAGTAAAATATTACATTAGACAGTTGATACACAGTTAGATTACATGCAATCATATATAGTATCCATACACTTTTTCTATTAATAATGCTGTTGAAAAATAATACCTTAAAAAGGAGTCTAGAGATCAAATTGTTTGTGTCTTTTGGCTTTTCCCGGTTAGGGGACACCACAGCAGAACTCCGGTCTGCTAATGATTGGTAGTGGATTTTTACGTACCGGGTTACCAGCCCTGATGCACAACCTTCAACAAAGGCACGCCCCATTCACGTATGCCTCCACACAGAAGACGGTGTAGCTGAGAATCGAACGGGACAACGTCTTGCTATGAGGCGGCAACGCTACCGCAGCACCACCACCGCAGTTAATACTTCAGAATATTTGGGATATACATATATATATATATATATATATATATATATATATATATATATATACACACACTCACACACACACACACACACACACACACACACACACACACACACACACACACACACACACACACACACATTATAAAATAGCTGGTAGGATGAAATATGTATAAATGATAGATTGGATAGGAAGGGTTTTGGGGAGGGAGGACAGGTATAGATAGGGAAATAATGAGTTGAAAGTGGAGGGCCTGATAGAGAGTAGTTGGTGGTAAGGTCTAAAGGTAGAGTAAGCAGGAAGGTTGCAGACATATAGAGGAAGAGGAATAATTCAGGTATACACCCCACACACATCTATATATAAACAAACTGCAAATTTACAAAATAAAAATATGACAGAAAAAACAGACTTATTTACTTATTTAATATTTGATAAAAATATAGGTATATTGATCTTTTGTGATCATTTTCACAAAGGAGCTCAGCAGACTTGAAAAAAAAAAAAACTACCCACACAAGTACTGGTCCAGCAATACCAATATTTATGGGGACATGATAAAATGAATTATTTGGGAGTATGGATTAAAATGGATTCAGTTATGGCAGCTAAGGATATATGGGAAAAGACTAAATAAAAGATGGTACAAAACCTGCCAAACTGGAGGTCTTGCCTATGGATATGGATTGCAGATGCAAGCAGTAAAATGTTTTAGTCCCTTTAAGTTTTATACACAGGTTAGGCATATTTTTTTATCAACCAGAGAAGATGTGGACAGTAATTAATACAGAGTTGAAGGATTTTATTTGGGAAGGGAAGAGGGCAAAGATTAAGTGGGATAAGCTGATCCTCCAACAGAACAAGGTTTAGGATTACCTGATTTGAAAGGATATCTCAGAGCTACACAGTTAAGGCTCTTATACATAACACAAGCAGAAAGCTACAATTCAAAGTGGAAAAGTATGACGATGATGAAGCAAGGGGGTGTAATTCAAGAAATAAGGAAAGAATGGGATTTTGGAAGCAGATCCTTAAGAAGAATAATGACAGTCATAGAGAACATTATATTCATAAAATAGCAGAACGTTTACTAAGAACTAAGCCAACACGGGAATGAAGAAAGGTGATTCTGCTGACCGGGATGACTGTAATTAGGAGTACAGAGAATAGACAAAAGGAGATTGGAATTTACTGTAGAAAGCTGGCACAGGAACCAAGGTATTGGGAACAAATAATTAGAGAAGGAAAGGTAATAAAATGGGATGAAGCCAATAAGACATCTGGATTGCAGGCTAGTGACTGTCTACATTCTGATATCAATCCAGGATAAGCAAAAAAGAGATAGTGGGATTCTAAATAAAAGACATGCACTGCTTGTGTTTTTAATTGGATCTATAACAGAGGCTGCTGAATCAGTACGGCATATAAAATATTGCATGATAATTATAGAAATCAATCAGAAGAGGTCAAAAAAGATTGGTAAGAGAGATAAGATATGCAAACAAAGAAATAATGGGAGGGCATATGTATGGCTCCCAAATATAGCAATAAAGTCTACAAGATTTAGGATTTTTGCCTGGAAGTGCTAGCACAAATACTTTTATACCCCTAGCAGAGTTTTTCCTCAAGTAGATCTCAAATGTTGGGAGGTGTAATGGGGAAGAAAAAGAAAGCTGGGAACATATGTTTTGGGAGTGTAATGAGTTGGCAGACTTCAAAAATTCTCTACAGAGTACTCTGCCAGGATTACTTGGTGGACAAATGAGTGCAACTAAGGAAATTATGTTTTGAGCATGGAATACAGAAGGCCCTGTTAAGTTTAATTTTGGTAGCTGCCAAAAACCAATTACTGGAAAATGGAAATCAAAATCGAAACCAACTATATTTGAAGTAGTGAATGCTGCAGCAGAGATAAAAGTGGGATCTTTAGAAAAGGGTTGGAACAAATTATATTAAAAAAATGGAAACTGTGGGAATAATACATGCAGAAAAATGTTTTAGAGGAAGAATGAGGTTTAAAATAAGGCTGGAACTGAGTAATTTATGTAATGCTACTTAGATTATACATCACATATATTGTTATATATTCCATAATGTTTTCAAATGTGAACTTGTTAATATAGTTTGTTTACTTTTATATAAATGCAAGTTTGCCCATGTCACAAGTGATAATTCGATAAAGGTGTTTAAATAAAAATAAGCAAGAAATATCTAAAGAACAGTGTAATAAGAAAACAAACTAAAAAAAAAACATTGGTATTAGATACTTAACATAAAGACACTGACAAAAACTAGCAGAATTCAAAGCAATAATTCTGAAATGTTGCAAAATGTAGCCACTTCAAACCCAGAGTTTGCACAAGGAAGGTAACCTGAATTAAGAACAGGAAGAATAATATTTAGCATGGCTGGTTCCCAGCTAGATGAATGGCAGGTACAGAAACTACATGAGGAATGACCTTAGGATGTAAACATCAACTGATTACCCTTAGAAAAAGATGAAACAGGCAAACAGTGCTTAGGGCGACTGGAAATTTGAGTCAGGCTCTTCAGTGGTCCCATGCACTACAGGCCCAGCAACTATTTATAAACCAGAGTAGTTATGGTGTACAGGAAGGAAACAACTTGTAATACACATGAGTATCATCATATGAGGCATGTTTTCTGGATGTGATCCATGGTTTCCTTACCTTTTACAGTGTGATTATTTTTTAGCTACGATTAAATTGGACAGCATGCAATCTATGAGTTTAATGTTAATATTTGAACTATAAATACATTTTTAATTTAGCTTGTTTTTTTGCAGGCAGAAAGGTGTGGTATACAATATTTGTCTAGCACTTAGTGCAGATGAATAAGGTTATGAGCTGTTAGAGAAGCTTTTTTTAGTACATGGTTTGAATCCCTCAGTCTTCATTTTTCTATGGGACTCTGACAAGTTACTTTACCAGGCAGTAATCCTAGGCTATTCCTGAAATGGGACAGCTGTGTCTGGTGGGATGTTCCACACCATCAGCAAATGCTTTCTGCATTTGTCTTTTGAAATCTTCCACCTTTCGCATAGATGCTAATTAGTACTTTACTATATGCTATTTGAGTATGAATCCCAACATGTCTCTTGTAAGTTAATGGGTTGCCAGATGCATTGTTTCAAGGGAAGAGAAGTTTTTCTCTTTCTCATGCTAAGTCTGTTTGCAAAGCGAGAGTTTTTTTTTTAGAAAATGGATGTCCATATTTTTGTTTGTAAAACTTGAAATAAAAGTTTTAAATGAAATCCAAATCTCTGCAACAACTGAAAAAATAAAGAACAAAATAGTATGTACACTGACATGTTTAACTAGTATTTATAGTAACAGTGGAGATACAGCTAAGTAATAAGATACTGGTATTACTGTCTGTGGCTGATATATTACCTTGCATAAGGGCCTATTTGCCCACAATCTGGCACTGTTGACTCTAGAGGTGTATGCTGAAACAATACAGCATTACTTGCCATTTAAATAGGTCTGACCTGTACTGCGTGATCTCATATAGGAATAACTATTCTTGATGACAGAGAAGAGATAAGGAGGTCAAAAATGAGTTATAGATGTCCTACAAGCCTACACCCCACACCCAAAATATGCAATATGTAGTAATATTTCTGACTTCTGTGTGATTTGTGAGTTGTTGAACAAAGTTGCTGTAGCATTTATAATTGTTTTGCTTTATTCCCTGCACTAAAGTAAGAATTTATTTTTAAGAGGACTGGATTGTGTAATAGAGTCTAAACAAGTTGCATTTTATGAACCTGTTGTTTTTGTTGTTGATTGCTATCCATTCCCTATTACATAGCTGATCTAGTTCAGGAAATGTTTTGGCAATATCACCAGGACACTATTTTTAATGCAACATCAGCAATTTACTCTGCAACAACCAATGTATTAGTAACATTTTTCTTTAATGTGGAATTATTTACACAACTTTTACTTCTGCATACAATGTGTATAATGGCTTAGCATATATTATTAGGTATTTAATATTTCTTGTGCTTCATAAATACTCTTCTATTTAAATGGTACTGCACATGGCTGGATCTTATGGTATGATGCTTGTGATCTTTACACAATTTTCATGTAGTTCATTCAAACTTTACCAATAAAGTAAATGTAAATTTTTCATAACAATAAGCATTGTACATAGTCAATACTTTGGCTATAACTACAGGTGAGGGTGGGGGGCACTCTGTGGGTGAAAGTGCCTTATGCTTTTTTTTATCTGGTCATTTTTAAACAGTGTTTAATCTGGCTTTGCAGGACTAGTGTGCATGTGTGTGTGTGGGCAAGTGTGAATTAAGTTGGAATACTTTGGTTACCGCGCACTTGTGTGAAACAAATTTGAAATGCGACTTTGGTCATTGTTATTATTTATTAGTATTTTTTACACAAATGTCTCAGAAGAATGCAGCCAACAATGTATGTATAACCGCTGGATTTGGGAGATGTCTGTAGATAAAGACTGACACTGCTGAGATAAAGTTAAAATATCATTAGTCTGTATTTGCAGGGCTAGTGGCATTTGTGTAAAAACTGTAATACCTTATTGTGGCTATTTTTATCACAACCAGATGTGTTGTGCATTCAGTCAATAAATGTCCCTAATTGCTGAGTACTCATATTGGTAGATTATAATGCCAATGGTTTTAGCGGCCCTCTCCGGTTGAAATGCTCTGAAATGGGTACTTTTGTCATTTTTGGTTCATACATTTTGTTTCTCTGCTTATTGGAAAAAATGTTGAAGACCACAAACGTAAGATACAGTCCAATTACATTTGCTGTATGTAACAAGAAATATAATTCAAAACACTCTGGAAGGTGAATCCAAAAACACATGAATTTATGCATGGTCCTAAAAATGTGTGCAAGGGACCCATGGTTTAAAAACAGCTTGGGGCAGAAGGCACACCATCCACCACTGGCCAGATGCATTTTCAATGAATGTGAGTTTCAAGGGAAGAGAAGTATACTGTTCCTCATGCTAAATCTGTTTTTATTCTGAGACTATTTTGTTTAGCAAATGGCCATCAGTATCTGTGCAATAACGTTTGAAATAAATGTTTTAAATTAAACCTAAACATTTGTACTCACTATAAAAGTAAAACAAAAAATTGTGCACACCGACAGGTTTTAACAGTGTTTATGGTAGTTGGGGATAGACAGCCAAGTAACAGGACACTGGAGTGGCTGGGGGGGGGGGGCACCTGGTCCATTACCATGCCTAGAGTCCCATTTGTCCATGATCTGTCTCTACTTGAAAATGAATATAAATATATCTGAAATGTATTTAGTTTGTGTTGTCCAAAAGCATGTTTAATTATGACCCATGGCAGGTTGAATCATTGATATCTGAGGTAGTGGTAAAAAAAGCACTCTATATTTTTGTTCTTAGTAACAACAGACAGCAATAGTAACTCATTTTTTATTACAAGACCATTCATCTCTAGGTATATGGTAAATGTCAGATATGGAAATTGAAATGAGTGAGCTTTATTAAACTATGACCCAGAAATAGCCACAATGTCATGATTATGTTGCTTCTATTTTGTTCAGTTTTTACCTAGCATGCTGCCTGCTTTTAAAATGACTGTCCCTGCTGCTTTTCTGAGTAACAGCTGATTAAAAGAACAGGGGACATGAAACAGAAAGGAGGAAACCCAGTGGTTGTAGATTGATCACGGAATATTGGGATTACTTGCATGTCTTTTAGAGAAGTAACCCTTTAATGGCTTAAACTACACAGCTGGTTTAAGAAAATGGGGTGAAGAAAGGGTTATAATCTGTCACTGTGAGAGAGACAGAGAGTGGGGATAAGTTTAAAAGGCTATCACACATATACACTGGTAGCATCTGTAAACAGGATATATCTGAGGATTTGGGTAGGGTTTGTAGATATGCAGAATGGAAGAGCTAGGATAACAGGAGTATAACTGTAGGCAAAGGAAATGGGAACTCAGACTTTGGGGGTTATTTAAGTTAAGATGGTGTTGAACACTAAGTATAGTGAGGCTAGAAGGCAAAAGGAGTTACACATGCAAGGAGTGAAGGCTGGGATGAAGGAGGGGGTTAAGACAGGTGATGTGTATATAGTGGGTTTCCTTACAGCTGTGCAATGTATGTTTTTCCCAATAGTTAATTCCTCATTCCAGTTTCCTCAAAGTTCTGATTCCCTGAGAATGCAAGTTCAGTCTCTGTATGTTCTGATTGTTCTTTCAGAAGGTTTCTACTTTCCCACATATAGGTAGTGCTGGACTTAATATATTTAAATAACAGGGGTGGGAAGGGGGCTTATCCTCACTGTAAAAACATGACTTTAGATTTTAGCTGTGTGCTTCAGGGAGGTGTTTGCTCATTGTTTTCATCTGATCACTTCACTTTCAGGGAATTTCATGGAGAAAGTAAATGTGTATGGGGAGGTATAGGTTTACAGGTTATTACTAGGTAAGGGGTCTGTGAGACTATTAATAGCCTAGCTGGTGTAACACAATTATTTTCCCTGATTAATGAGGGCCACAGAACATACATCAAGGGAGAATTTATGAATACCCATCTAGTTGTCAAGGTTGGTTTTGAAGAAAGATAGGGCATTGCACTGCTTGACATGTAGGGGAAGTTTATTCCGTAGGTAGAATACATATTGGGTGAAGCACCTATCTTACCAGCAAGTCCTATTTACAATGGGATGAAGATTATGGTCTTTGGAGCTAGAATTACAGACATTATCAGTTTTTTGAAGGTGAAGGAAGCCTAGGAGGACAGAACATTTTATACTATGTTATGCAAAAATCAATACATATTAGCTTTTAAGAGAAAGTATATAGTGACAGGGCTTTTAATCTACTTGGGTTGTTTAGGGATCACAGACCTGTTCTTTTTTGGTTGTGGTCTTTTGAAGTGGGCAAGGTACCCAACCCATGTTTTGGTATGCTGGCTGGATGCATGGCTTTCCTTAGCAGGGTGTCCCAACAGTAAGTACTACTGCAACAATGATACAAGGAAGAATAGTAATAACTTAAAAGTTACTTTTATTATATTTAAGTTGAGCTGTACAGTAAACTGAAGAAAAATGAGATATACAAGAGAAGACTGACAGAACAGCAGAGTGTTCCAATGAGGAATGAAGGGTTACTGAGAAGGATGTAAAGTAAGCTTTCAAGGTCACTATAACTCCTTGATTTACCAGACTTACTATATGGCAAGGCTCACTCAGGGACTAAACCAGTGAAAAGCATTTGTCTCGACTGTTGGAAGTAATGCACAGTGTAACTTATAACCAAGTCCATTATTTTGAAAGCACACCAGCTAAATATTACATTTAAGTTTTTTAATATTAAGGTCACAGTAAACAGAACCATTAAAAAACTGGCAAAATGCCTGCAATTTACAAAACATTAATGAAAATATCCATAACACCCTACCACTCATTAGAGGTATAAGAAGTAATAAATAGCCTTAGGGTGCTGCAGAATTAATAAAACAAACTCATGTATAAATAATCCCACTGGATGTCTCTGCTCATGGTAGTGGGGCCTTTGATTATGTGGTGTTTAAAACCCTCAAAAGAGAGTTATCATGGTAAACATGGATGCAAAGAATCACTCACACAGCTACAAGTAAAATAAAACAATTAGCTTTACAGGCATACCTTAAACCTTCTGTCATATTTGATAACTGTATCTGCAAAATCAATACGTTCCCTCTTTGCAACAAACTGCCGAAGTTCAGGACGATTTTCCATGCCAATGTAATCTCCCATGAAATTTCGATTAATGCTATTCCGACGTCTCTCCTTTTTATTAAGCACAATATCTGAAGCTGTAGAACATTGGAAGAAATGGAAAAGGACTCAAACACTTCAGAAATGTCTGAACTTTGAAAAAGTAAGCTAACACAGATGTATGCTTTAATATTAGCTATCTGAGTAGCAGGTTATGGATATAGAATATTTGAACAGTCTATCGTTTCTCCTACTTCTCATTTCTGAAATTCAACATCACTGCTAACAGTAGCTGTATGGAACTCTTTCATAGAGTTTGAACTCAAATTAGACAGTCCTTGAGGACATTTTTATACAGACATAATGTTTCCAAATCATCTAATTATAGACAGATCAACGGACAACACACCATTCCATTTATCCATCCTAAAGCAAAGAGACACGTACTCATGGGAACATAGGGTTAACTAAGAATATAAGTAGACCAATTTCTTCCACAACTGCACATTATTCAGTGTTAGGAGGTGTACACCTGACCTTACCAATGACTGTATCAGCAGAGAGAAAAGATGGCCAATAAATATAGCTCTCACACAAATCACACTAGCACCCATGTCGGTGCCAGCAGTAAACAACTTTGCTGATTCTGTTTATCTTATAAGACATTTTACCACTACATTTAACAGGACATTTACTGGAAACACTCAGGGAAACACTTCTTGTGAAACCCAGTTTTTGGAAGTAGCTTGGATTCTGTTATTTTATGGTATAATGTGGCAGACAATGAACTAAACAACTTAACCTATAAATGACCAATGCAGGATCACTTAACAAATGCTCAAGAGGAAAACATTGTTACAAACCAACAAAAAGATCAAAATAAGCATGTCTGTAGCACTCCCTTATACATGTATGTGTGTGCATGTATCCAATGCATCCAAGCACAAAAATATTTATAAATACATATATTTGCAATTTTATTGCATAGTTATTTGACCTGTGAACTGGGTTAGATTTCTTTCCGGAGACACAGACTGCTGAACATTTGTAAGCAGATACAATGTGAGAATGTGTGACAGTGGTATGTAAGGAAGTTTCTTTTCTCCCCACTGTTGTACGAACTTGGAGTTTATATACATAAGGAGCAGGGAGAGTGGGGGGGGTGTGTGTGCAAGGTGTATGTATGCATACATACACACAAACAAACATACACACAAACAAACATCCACATCAATGCAGAACACTGGGGGAAGGATAAAATCATCAAAACAGCTTTCAGTTAGTGAAAATGTTTTTAATCCCTCCAATTTTATACACACGTCAGGCATATTTTATCAACCAGAGGAGAAGTTGTGGATAGCAAATAATTAAGTTGAAGGATGTCGGGGGGGGGGGGAGAAGAGGGCAAGGGTCAAGTGAGATAAGATGATCCTTCTAACAGAACAAGGTGGCTTGGGATTACATAGTTAAGGCTGCTATACGTAGCATAAGAAGAAAGCTATAATTCAAAGTGGAAATGGATGATGATGAAAAGGAGGGGGCTAAGAAATAATGACAGACTGGAATTGTGGATGCAGATCCTTAAGGAGAATATTGTTAAAGTAGCAGAAAGTAGTCTAAGAACTAAAACAACACAGGAAAGGAGAAGGGAGATTCTGCCAAAAGGGCTGACTGTAATTAGGAGTACAGAGACTAGGCAAGAGGGCACTGGAACTTACTGGAGAAAACTACCAAAGGAACCAAAGTATTGGGAGCAAATGATTAGACAGAGAAAGGTAACAGAATGGGAAGAGGCCAAGAATACATTTTGACTGCAGGCTAGGGACTGCCTTCCCTATTGAGGACTGATATCAGAGTATACGCAAAGAGAATGGAATAGGAGAATCCTAAGTGAAAGACCAGCACTGGTAGAGTTTTTAGTAGAATCTAGAACAGAAGCTGCTGTTAAAAAGGGATAATTAGTAAGGCATATACAATATTCCATGTTAACTATAGGAATCAATCAGAGGAGGTTAGAAAGGATTGGTAAGAGAGATTGGATAAGGATTTCACAAAGAAACACTGGAAGGATGTGTATGGCTCACAAATGTACAACAAAGTCTAGAAGATTTAGGATCTTTACTTGGAAATATTTGCATAGGCATTTTTATACCCCAACAAGACTCCAAAGAATTTTTTCTCAGGTAGATGGCAAATGTTGGAAACATATCTTGTAGTGAGTTGGCAGACTTAAATTCCCTGACTATGTCAGAAATACTGGGTGAGCAAAATGATTTTTTGACCAGTGATACAGAATCATAATTGCCTAGCCATATACATAGTAAAGCCTTGATGAGTTTAATGCTGGTGGCTGCCAAAAAAGCAAATACTAGAAAACAGAAATCAAAGTCTAAACCAACTGTACTACAAGTAGCGAATGTAGTAACAGAGATAAAACAACTGAAAGTGCGATCTTTAGAAAAGGGTAGGAGCAAATTGCATAGAAAAAAGGGAATTGTGGGAACAATACCTGCAGAATAATGTTCTGTAAGAGGAATGAAGTTTAAGAAGAGCAAGAAATTAATGTGCTATGTTATGTTTGATGGACAATGACTGTACAGAAGAATATAAGAGATGAATAATGTTTGTAACTGAAAATATGTAAATATGGTTTGTTTTCATTTATATAAACGTATGATTGCCCGTGTCATAACTGATAATTCAATAATGTTTCTTTTTAAAAAAGTCTCTCAGTTGTTTCACATTGGCATCTAGGTGCTGCAGCAGGATTATTGTCTATCATATGACCTACAGTCAGATTTTAATTCAATCAGCTGTGCTTTGCAGTTAAAATCCTATCAACTGGTTGATCACCTGTACAGGAAAAAAATTACAGCTATTCCACATTTCAGCCACTGGACTTTGTTCGTTAAACTGCCAAAGTGCCATCTTAGATCTACAAAGTAGGGTTATAAAGATGTTATTGGCTATATGAAAACTATAGGTACTAATATCACCTATGAGTGGGTGAAGGTATCACACATGCAAAAGGTATGACAATATATCAGTTCTCAATATGTCCCATTAATGTTATAAACAGGATTCTTGAGACAAAGACAAAGCATGTTTTGCAATTAATCAAAAACAAAAATGAAAAACAGCAGACAATGTGGAGCCTATTACTGGACATATATAAAAGTGTATACTGATATTGACAAACTGTTAACTTAAAGTAACCAAATAACTGTTAATCAGCAATAGTGATGGATGTGCAAAATGGAAATCTACTGAAAAAAATGAATTATTGCACCAAGCTCCCAGATTTTAAAACTACTAAATTAAAACCATTATGACCTACCGAATAATCTTTTCATGAGCATTATGACAAATATCCACACATATGTGATTAGAAAACAGCTCATTAAGCAAATAATATGCATGTATGAGCACCATGCATTGAAAAGAAAAGTAATATTTGATATTACTCTGAAGTCGATGCACCATCGCAAAATAAATATAATAATTTTAGTCAAATGTCTATTTACAGTAGAATGCTCAAAATATATGTAACATTCAGTGGTAATTACAGATAAACAAATACAAAATGTACAAATTATTGTAACAATGGTTAAACAGTCCCATGGTACATATGGTGATGGGAGCTTCATTTAATGCAGGCCAGGATAACCCAGCTCTAGTTACAAACACCGGGAGATAAAATCTCACAGTACACCATAACAAAATGAGACAATGAACAATGTTCTTCTTTGAGAAGCAATATGATCCAATACTTATATCACCCTTAACTGATATAAAGCCAAGAATGGATAATACGCCATCTTAAGTCCCACTGTCTGTATATGTATATCTAAAAACACTCACTTATTGCAGCATTTTACTGATGCCGTTTCACTTTACAATGAAGAGTCCTGCAGACAGCCCCATGAAAAACTACTATAATCTGTGGATCAAGTTTGCCAATAAAACAGAAGTTAAGAAACATTTAACACACATTGATAAATGGGATGAATCAGTTAAAAAATAAACAGTTAAAAATATTATCATTTTTATGCCTTTTCCCACTGCAGCAATGAAATGTAACAAGCAAAACCTCTATCTTCTCTACAGTAGGCAAAGTTGCACAATCAGTGGAACAGAAGGCTAAAAAGGAAATGCATCAAAAACCTTCTTAGGAGATGGCTAAACACTTCTGCTACAACCTTCAGTAAAGGAGGAAAACAAAATAAACACAAGAAGGCTTCTGTATGACCCCCATGGGTGTGCTCCTAAGTTTATAAGCAGGAGTTAATGGAAAAGGTCTTAAAGAAACTGGTTCAGAATGGACTGACAGTAAATATTACTTCAGGGTCCCCCCTCACACTTTGGGAAATGCTCTGAGCTTGCAGTCTTTACTTCTCTATGTGAAATATGCCTCCGCATGCTAGTTTTTCCTTGGAGTACAGAGACTGAATGCACTACAGTAGTGTATGCTCTACCAGTTTTTTTTTTAACTTGTAGGCGAACACCTAGTGTACTGGCTGGGTATCACCTGTGTGGTCAGGCAGAGCCATGTCCCTCCCTCCAGGAATGGGAACGTTTTTAACAGTCTTTCATGGCTATCCTTGCCAGCCAGTTTCTACAGGCACCTGAGTTGCTAGTTGAACTTTGCCTGCCTGGGCTTTAACACTACAAGTCATGGAGCTAGCACAAAAAAACAAGACTTTGTCTAGCTGATGGATTTGTTCATCCTCTGAATATCATCTTCCCTCAAAGCTTTCCATAACATAAAACTTGCTGCCATATAGTTAAGAACAAATCACTATACACACCCACACTCTCAAAATACATCAGTAAGGTCAACATTCTGATGGATTTTTTTTTTTGCCCTTGAGGTTTACCTTCTTCTCTCATCTTAATATATTTTCGTACAGCAGTGTGCTTCCCCCATGCTTTCTGAATCACTCGAGCATAGCCATCATATCGACGCTCTCTCATCTCCTCTAAAAGGAACAGCTACAAGAAAACAATTACATATTATATAATTCTATAGCTTCTGAACACAAAAACTCTATTCTTATGATGAGTTACAACTTACCTTCTAATTCAAATTGAAGTATTACTTACATAAAGCTATTTAGAGCTCTTAAAAGCGCATATACTTTGAGAAGCTAACAAAGTGGCTACATGTGCGCATACTATCTCACATTAACATTTTAGTTGGTTAAACTGCAATAAATAAGCATGCAAAGTTATAGACTCATTTGTACTATAATGTATAATATACTGTCAATAAAATACAGGCTATACTGCTGCAATAAGGGTGATCATTCAAAGGATTCCAAATTGGCTGCACATTGAGTAACAGCTCAACTGTAGCTCTGCCAGTGTGAAAACAAACCCACAGAGAAGGTCAGTAGATTTGTGTGTTTATGGGCAAATTTCAGTAACTGGCTAGTAAGTGTACTGCCTGGATGTCAGGAAAAAAAAAGAACTACACAGCACCTGGGAAAAAATCAGCTACAAAAAGTGAGAAAGAAACACAGACTGGGGAAAGATCTGCAGCTCTTCAGCAAAAAGCAATGCAACCTCCAGACATGACTTCCAGTAACCTACAGGAAGATATAAGACAACTGCACAAAGGCCTGGTTAAAATAAATGGAACACTGATATCAACACAAACAACAAAAGGCTGGAAAAAATGGAAGAAGCTTTAAACAGATATTCAGATGATGTGATAAAGCTGCAAAAATCGGAGTTTGAAGTGAAGAAGAGGCTGGCTGAATGAAAGACTGCCCAGGAAGAGATGTTTAAAATAAAACAGAATTAGAGGACAGAAAATGTAAGGAGAACTTAAGATTTTCCTCTATACCGGAGCAGCTGGAAGGAACAAACTGCACTGACTTTATGAAAGGACAAAAAAAAAAAAACAACTAGGCTAGTATTCCACAGCAGGAGTTGTTACTTGAAAGGGCATATCAAGTGTATGCTCCAAACCTGTATGCAATCCTTCCAGCAGAAGGAATTGATTCTGACAAAACTGTGGCAGAAGGACAAAATATTAAAAGTGGGAGACAACAAAGGGTTTGTGGAGAATGACTGCTCATTGTATACCAGGCAGAAGAGGAGTAAATTCATTCCACTATTCAGGGAATGTTGAGATGCAGGTGTGAGAATCAAACTGCTGCACCCAGCTGTCTTCAACATATTCTTCCCTGGAGAGACAAAATCATTTTTTGGTGTACATGCTAAGAAGGAAATACAAAAGTTTGTCCAACAAAAAGTGAGTTGTGAAACAGAAGGATATTTTGCTTCTTGTTCTTCTGGTAATAAAGACCATTCAATGGAAAATGTTAGAGAGAAGGAAGGGAGCATGAGAGTTGACTAGAAGAATAGAGAGTATATTGCAAATGAAGCAGATGCAGGATTTGGGAGATGGAGATGAACAGTAATAAAACCAGTAACTTAATGTGGGATTAAAATGCAATAATTATATTTGTGAAATATAACAGACCAAGAAAACATGTAATATTAGACTTTTTAAGAACCTGTTGGGACTTGTGGGGGATTCAAGTATATACCCTAATTCATATCATTAATGTTCAGAACAATGCTTTGGGGTGGGCTCGAGATGGGAGAAAATTAAATGCAAGTAAAGGACACTTTTTTTCTCAATAGTACTATTTTTGTGGTGTATGGTTTTCTTTGCAAAGTTTTGTCAGTTACTTTTAAGTGTAATGGGGATTGTAAATAGGTGTTGCTATTATTTCATCCTTTCTTTCTACCTTCTCCCTTTCTTCTTGTTTGGTTTTAAGAAATGTAGGTACTGCAATGTAAAAAGAAGCCTGGTTTAAAAGAGTGTGACGAGAGAAAAAATAATGTGCATTTTCTCATGGAGAAATGATTGGATTAAGGACCTTAGACTGATTTAGTAACACGTTTTAAGTGAAAGCAAGTAAAGGGAAAAAGAATATTGAGTATTATGATTTTTTCTAGCAAATGAATGCATGCTTAGTAGCACTTCTGTATCTGGCAATAATGTCTTCATGGAAACAATGTGATAAAGAGCAACTGACTGTCTGGTTCTTATATCTCCATGGAGATAATCTGATAAACAGAAATTGGTTACAGTCTAGTGGAGAGTGGTTGGCTGGGAAAAAAAGAGAAACTGGCTAGGAAATAATGTTCTCTGAAAGCATTCAGGGTTTTGTCAAGCTGAGAGCTATAAAGATAAGACAAAATCATTTAGCACTTAGTAGAAGCACATACTCCATTATGTGTCTTTATGGATAACTTTTCTCTTAGGTTAACTCAAGTATGTGAGTGTGGCTGTCAGTTTGGGACATTTGTTCCTATTAGAAGGGTAAAACTTTAATATTTGAAGATGTACATAGTTTTGTGTGTTAGTATTAAATGAAAAGGTTTTAGGGGGTATTGGGAGTTTTTTTGAAGGCTTTTAATAAAACAAAAAAGTTTTGTAAGATATGACATAGGGTCATACAGATACGACAAGAAACAACTATATAAAAATTCAGCCTGCCATACAGTGTATGCATGTAACACAAAAGCTGGAACTAGACATTTAACAAAAAAGGTGTTATACATAAAAGGTGGGAATAACTTTTTAATACAATGATGCTGTCGGTCATGTATTTAAATGCCAATGGTCTCATAGATAAATACAAAACAGAAAGAATAGTGAACAATATTAAAAACAGAGTGCAAATAGCCATGTTACTGGTTACACACACTTGGAAACAACTGAACATGTGAATTTGATAAAGAAAGGTTTTCAGAATGGTTATTCAGTGGAATAAATGGGACAAAGGAAAAGAAAAGTACTTATATTAATTGCAAGAGGAGATCCAATAATGATAGAAGAGGATAAAAAGAGAATAATGACAGACTTGTGCTATGGGGCTATTGGCAAGGGAGGAGGATTACACTGGCATGTATTTATGTTCCACCTAAAACTGCTACAATGAAGCTTAAGAAAATTCTGGGATAAATAATCAGTTTTCAGCAGTGAATATTACTTCTAGGTGGGGACTGGAACTTGATTTGCAGCAGTGAAGATGTATTTTGTAGGGGGGGGCAAGAGTACTTATATTAATTGCAATATTAAAAACAAAGTGCAAACAGCCATGTTACTGGTTACACACACTTGGAAACAACTGAACATGTGAATTTGATAAAGGAAGGTTTTCAGAATGGTTATTCAGTGGAATAAATGGGACAAAGGAAAAGAGAAGTACTTATATTAATTGTAAGAGGAGCTCCAATAGTGATAGAAGAGGATAAAAAGAGAATAATGACAGACTTGTGCTATGGGGCTATTTGGCAAGGGAGGAGGATTACACTGGTATGTATGGAGCTTCAGAAAATTCTGGGAGGAATAATCAGTTTTCAGCAGTGAATATTACTTATAGGTGGGGACTGGAATTTGATTTGCAGCAATGAAGATGTATTTTGTGGGGGGAGCAAGAAGGGACGGTATTACAAAGGAAGGTAGATTTTTGAAGAAATTTATGAAAATATTTGGCATGGAAAATGTGAATTCAATAATAGAAGGTTTGAGTGAATTTATGCATTATTCCCCAAGATATAAAAACTGAGCTAGCTGAAACAGAATTGACATTTCACAGGAACGTGTGCATTTAACTGAAGGTCTCGATACTCACCCAATAACTATTTGAGATCATGCACCAGTAATAAGTAAAATAAAAACACAGGGTAATGAAATACAAATGAGACAATGATGCCTTCACACCTATCTGTTGAAAAGACAGGAATTGGTAGTGGAGATTATTCAGGAGCTATTCAAGAGGATAGAAATTACTTCTGAAAACATAGAGAGTGGGATAAAATTAAGGTGGAGTTTAAAAATAGGGTGGAAATACAAGAAAGGTAGCTATGGTTAAGAAGTAACAAGAATTATTTAGCGAGACTGACAAATGTTAAAGTATTACAGAATGGGGGAATCACACAGAACAAGAAGAGGATCAACTGCAGAATGCCAAGCAAAAAATAAAAAGATTACCTTGAAAATATACACGAGTTTAAAAAGACTGCTGTTAAGCAACTGTTTTCTGATAACACTAGCGCACAAAAACTTTTAGCACAGCGCCTCAAGCAACAGAAAGTAAAAAGGGCTGTCGCCAAACTTAGAGAGCCTTTAACAAGGAAGGCAACAACAGATCCTGTAGAGGTATTAGAAATATTTCAGAAATTCTATGAAAGTCTGTACAAAGCAGAGAAATATGGAAATCAAGAAAAGCTACAAATCAAAATGTTTATGGAAGAATTAAATATGCCAAGGTTAGAGGTAAATGAGGCTCAATTACTAATGGTTAGGATAAGAGGAGATGAGATAAAAATTGTGGTTTATAACCAATCTACAGGAAAGTCCTCAGGAATACATGGTATTCCTGTGGAAGCTGGAGAAAAAAAAACTGATAAAGATCTGGAAGATTTTGTTTAACAGTATTTAAGAGGAAGAGAAGTGCAAATATCCTGGAAGAACACAGTGGTAGCTGTAATGCCTATATGGTAAAGATCCATCAGATTCAGCTTCATACACATCCATTTCAATACTAAACCATGATTATATGTCTATAATGGCTAAAAGAATGGCAAACGTAATACAAAAATTGATAGAACTGGATCAATGTGGTTTTGTGGAGGGGAGGCAAACATCTGACAACATTAACAGAACACTGATGATCCAAAGGGAAGCAGCATTTAAGAAAATACCATTGTCAGTGGGTTTTGATGCAGAGAAATCATCTGCCAGAGTAAGCTGGGACTTTATGAGCATGGTAATGAAAGCATTTGCATTTCCTGAAAAATAGATAAGGTTGATTAGGAGGATATATGAGGGATAGGAAGCAAAAATTAAAGTGGGTGGGGGGGTTCCTCTCTAATAATTTCTGCGTGAGCAGAATGTCCTAGGCAGTGATGTCCTCTTTCCCCCTTTTTATTTGAATTATATTTAGAACCACTGACAAAGAAAATCACAGACTCTGAAATTCAAGGATCAGCAGTCAAGAAAAGCTGGCTCTTTTTGCAGATGACATTATTTTATACCTGACAAAACCAGAAAGAGACATTATAATATTGTGGAAATTTTTGAGACTGTTTCAAATCTTTTTCTGGATACAAAATTATTGACGCTGAAACAAAGGCAATAGTGGCAAATTATGTACCCACATTATGAATTGGTTCAGCAATATCCATATTTATGGGGACATGATAAAATGGATTATTTAGGAGTATGGATTAAAAATGATTGTGGTGTGGCAGCTAATGATATGTGGGAAGAGACTAAATAAAAGTTAATACAAAAACTGAGAAAATGGAAGCTTTGTTATATGGATAGTAAGACACAAGCAGATAACATGTCTTTAGTCCCATTAGTCTTATACACTGGTCAGGCATATTTTTATCATCCAGAGGAAAAGTTGTGGATAGCAATTAATAAAGAGCTGAAGGACTTTATATGGGAGGTGAAGACAGCAAGAGGCAAGTGGATAAGCTGATTCTTCCAGTAGAACAGGGCAGATTGGGATTACCCGATTTGAAGGGGTATTTCAGAGATACACAGTTAAGACTGCTATACATAGCACAATCAGAAAACTATAATTCAAAATGGAAAGGGATGATGAAATAGGGGGAAGCCTCAAGAAACAAGTAGAGACTGGGATTCTGGATGCAGGCCTTTAAGGAGAATAACAATAATCATACAGAATACTATATCTATAAACTAACAGAAAGTATCCTAAGAACTAGGCCTACATAGGACTGAAGAAAGTAGATTCTGCTGACAGGGATGACTGCAATTAAGGATTTAAACAGGCAAAAGTGGGCTGAATTTATTGGACAAAACTGGCAAAGGAACGAAGGTCCTGGGAGCAAATAACTAGAGAATGAGAGATGACAGAAGTCGCCAAGAATTTATTTGGACTGGGCGCTTGGCCAGAATGAAATGGGTAGCAGCACTTTTCTCTTGTATATTTCTGACAGGAAAGTATATTTCTAAACAATTATAACCAACTTAATTGAGTTAATTTCAATAAATCTTGCAGTCTTGAGGATTGTATCAAAGAATTTTTTACATATTCCGTTATTTTCCTGTCAAATATTTCATGGGAAATATTCATCACTATATCCAGGATTATAATGAGTCATACAAAGGTAACTTCACAAAATTCTGTACTTAAAAAGAGATTCATTCAGTACTAACTTCCAAGAATTATCACTTAAGATAAACTGGACACTAAAACTGAGGATTTTAAACAGAAATGTTCCAAACAAATGGAACAAATCAATGAAGTTCTGCAGCTGCAGAAGTCCCAGATAGCAGGCATTAAAGATTCTTCAAATGACACAGATGCAAGACTGAATGAGGATGAAAATATTGAGTTCCTGCTAAAGCAAAATACTCTACTCCTAGACAAAACTGATGACCTCAAAAACAGATCTCACAGGAATAACATCCATATATTTGGATTACCTGAAAGAACTTAAGGTAATAACATGATTATTTTTATTATCTCCCTGGCTCCCTAAAATTTTAGAGTTACCAGAAGCACTATCATTTGGAACAGAGCACGCACATAGATCCTTAGTTACTCCTGCATCTAAAAACAATACTTCTTCCAGGTCTATTATTGCCATTTTTTTCTCTCAAGATAAATAACTTGTTCTTAAGGCTGCCTGGGCTATGTCACCGCTCAAAATAGATGGATTTAACATTCATTTTGACAATGACTATTTTGCATCAGTAATATCTAAAAGAAAACAATTTCTTCCTTTCATTAGCTAGCTCAAGGAAAAAAAAAAAGTACATCTACTGTTTCTTGCCAGATTAAAGATTTTCCTTTCAGATGAAACTAAACTCTTTGAAGATCTTGACCCTGCATTGTCATATCTAAAACCTAATAAAATATTAGAACAAACAGAATATATGGATTGGTCCATTACATCCTTAAGGAGGCAAGCAGAGAAAAATGGACAGAAGGTAAATGAAAAGAAGAAGAAATTGAGAGAAAATTCTTAATTTATACATAAAGAAAATGAAGTGTTAAAGATTGCTTTTTTCCTTATATAAATATGCCTATTCTTCATCCTCATATTTTTAAACAATACTGGAAAAGATCTCATACTCATCTAACAGAAACAGAAGTTAGAAAATCAACATGAAGTCTGCTATTACAAGGTAACAATGTTACACTTGCCTATTATATAAACAATCAATACTTTCTTGATATGTTATAATAAAATATTATTAGGTCTTTTTTAGTTTCAATCCTTATTTAAAAGAAGCATGTAGCCACATACCAAAATGCGTGGTGTGGCATTAACAGTTGGTTACCATTAAGCTAATGCATGCTTTGTGTCTGCGTGTCAGTTGTAGTTGCACCAAGTTTGATTATATTAGTTTACATTATCTAATTCTCAAAGTTGTCTTATTCCCATAAATGGGAAATTATCTACTAAAAAGAAGCTTGCGCTTCAAGTGGCATTTCATGTTTTAAAAGCATTAACAGTGAAAGCATGCCTTACAAGGCGATAAACAGACAAACATATTTTATTAATCTAAATGTGGCCCTGGCCTGACTGAATTCAGTGTAACATTTAAGGAGTTGTTTTACCATTACTAATAATATAATATGAACATTTAAAAAACACTGAAACCATGAACTTGTAGCAAACATCAGGTCCACTAAAAAAGCAAATGTATATAACACCAGACAAACAGGTGGACCCAGGAACAACTGAATAATCCAGTATAAAATGTGTTTAATTCAGGAATAACGTTTTGCAGACTGACTGCTTCATCACATGTAAATTCATTCAACAAAAGACTCATATAATATATAATTCAAATAGTCACATGACTATTATGAATCAAGGCGATTAACAGCTCATGATTTTGACTGGTGGACAGCTTTAGAAGGTTAATTTAAATAATAGGTGGAACCTATGAATAATACATTAGCTCAAATGTCACTGTTCTCAGATGAACAAAGTCAATGAAACCATAAGATTGCAAATGGGGAATACAAAAAGATACAAACTCTGATTTCTGGCTAATTTAAATTAAAATCCAAGTTATATTGTACTGTTAAGACATCATAGCTTAATAACATAATTCTCTATGCTATAGTAGGTTACCAAAAATGTATTTTTTCTCTTTCTAGATGATTAGCTTTGATATCTTTTTTGAATGAAAAATAAGAATATGGACATACCATTTCTGTTATACAAAGCAGTATAGTTTGTTACATAAGACAAACAATAAGAACGCTATGCAAAGCATGTAAACAAAAAAATTTGGTGAATGGTATATTTACATTAAGAGCTGTCAGAAGTGTTGCTCTTTATCATTTAATAAGGAAAACAAAATAATGCCATATACTCTGATATATTCTTAAGTACATTTCTTGAAGACTACATTCGAATGTACATATTAAGATGTTTTGTAGAAGCATTACATTAATAGTGGCAAAAACATATACATAACACTGGCAACCTTTTTATTAGAAGCTTGATGTTAATGTCATGAGTATCTTATCATTACACTTGAAGCTATCATATACAAAACAAAGAAAGAACAAACTACGTGAAGTTATTAAATCTCGCCATTTATTCTCACTGATGGGTTCGGAGCTGGTCCTCGGCTCTGACATGGCTGATAGCAAAGCTCAAGGTTTGCCAGTAGCTCGAGACCAAGCTCCTTATCCCACAATGCACTGCTGGAATTACCTCAGATCTAGTTTGCCGCGGCAAGAGAGATCTCGGTGATCCAGCTAGCTCAGACCATTTGTGAAAAAAAATAGCAAGTTTTGATAAAAAATTTTCTTTTTTCTCTTAGATATTTCCATACAGACAGTTTGAGTGTTAATGTTAATATTTTAATAACAGAATCAGTAGTTTCTGATAGTTAATGCCCTGTTGGGCTTAGTTGTTTTGTGTGGGTCTTTTAGCCCTATTTAGAGTGAATAATCTCTATTTTCTTATAGTCAGGGTTTTTTCTCAGTGGGACTGTTTAGCCCTGTATTTGTAAATTTATAGTTTAACTGTTATAGATAATGCCCGGTTTAGGCTTAGTTGCTTTCCTTAGTTAGTGTGGGTCTTTACAAGGAAAGTAACGACTTCACTGTATTAATTTCAGTATACTGGTTTTTCTTATCTACTATTTACTATGTCGGATAAGGAAAAGTCCCATCCTAATCGGGATTCAAGAAATGCCCCAATTGTGGACAGAAAATGTCTGTCACTGATGGACACATTCAATGTGTTTACTGTCTGGGGGCTAAACACCTCCAAGACACTTGCAGCATTTGCCATTCCTTTTCTTCAAGAGTCCTCTTGGAGAGAAAGAGGAAGCTAATTGACAGGGGATTACTGCAGCATTCCTTTTTGGAGGTGTTGAGTAGCCATGAAGGTACTAGCATGTCTTCCAAATCCTCCAAATCTTCAAAATCTTCAGATCCCAAAGTTGCAAAAAAGGCAAAAACTTCAGCGGGAGGGTCATTGGTTCCACAGACCTCGGAACCGAGTGTCCCTTTGATTCGGAGCCAGCTCCCAGTATTGGAGCCGGTCTCTGAAGTTCCCTCTTCTCCTCTGCTCCAGTCAGCACCTTCGGTGCATTCATCTAAGTCTTCAGTCAGCCTTTTGGATTTGGACATGGATCGGCTAGTGCAGAAGCTTTTACAGGCACCAGGACTTGCCAAATTGTTGTTGGCCCCAACCAGCTTGTCGGTGCCGAAGACCACTGAACCAGATTTGTCTACTCCTCCTCTGAGCCGTACTGGACCCTGGGAGCCAAAGGAACCCGAACCGATGATTGTCGAACCCTTGGAGCCGATACCCACACTTGGATATCCTCGGCGCTGACCGAGGACTCTAGGAGCCGACGTTCTCCCATCGGGTCTGGAGAGGACAGTCAGATCGATTTGTCAGTGCCAACTCTTCCTCTCGGGGCTCTAGCTCGGATGAGCTCAGCTCCTACCTCAGGCTCAGAGCCCATGGTTTCAGTGCGGGAGGATCGGACGGCCCTTTCGGGTCCATCTACTCCTTCTCATCGGAGTCATGGCACCTTCGATGCTATGAGGAGAGTCCTGTCCCCCAAGACAACGTCAGCATCAGTTCGGCCTTCCCTCTCCCCTCAAGCTACTGTATCTGCTTCTTCATTTACCAGTCCTCCTAAGCGTAGAGACCCTGAGCCTCAAGTACCCCCACAGGTCATCCCCTGCTCTTCTGAGTCCTCCCCAGATCCCCCCACTGAGGAGATGCCCAGGAAGAGACTGTGTAAGAGGAGGCACTTAGACTCCCCACAGGAGTCTTTCACATCTGACACGGACTTGGATAAGTCAGAAGGGTCCCCTCGATCCCCCTCTGAGGATATCTCCTTTGCAGAGATATTAGACATCCTCGGTCAGAGGGGTGATTGGCAGTCCAAGACCCCTACTGAGGATGAGTCCATGCTCTTGAAGGCTTTTGGGTCTCAACCTTCCACTTCTTGGGTGTCTCCGCCTTATGATGAGCTCATGGAACTGATCTCTCGTAAGGCATGGGAGTCACCGGAGGCCATGGAACCTGTCCCTCGCAAGCCAAATAAATTCATGTCTGCCCCAGTGGACAAGCCATTTTTGACCAAGGGAGTGCCTGTTGATGCCATTGTGGTAGCTGCAGCCACCAAAAAGGAAGTGTCTGAAACATCCGCATCTATCCATCCTCCTAACAGAGATTCTAGGATCATAGATAGATATGGGAAATGCATGTTTAGTTCAGCGACTTTTTCTCTGCGATCACTGAACTACTTAACCCATTTTACAAGACTACAAAGAGATCTCCTGAAAGAGCTAGGAGATGCTCTCCAGGTTACGATAGCTGCAGGGGTGGCCGACAAAGTCAACGCACAGCTTGCTACTCTAAACTCAGTTGTAAACTCGTCCATGCATCTCATATCATATGCAGCTGATGGTTCGAGTAGAGCCACTAGTTCGGCCATGGCTCTCTGAAGACAAGCCTGGATGCATCTCTGTTCCTTTGCAGAACCCTTTAAGTCTTCCTTTATCAACATCCCATTCGATGGCTCATCACTGTTTGGGCCTAAAGTAAAGGAAACTTTAACCAGGCGTGAGCAGGAAGGCAAAACCTTATCTGCCGTTGGAGTCTGTTTTTCTACCCCTACTTGGCCCTATCCCAAGGGCCCTAGGGGAGGAAAAAATGTGGTTCCGAAAAGCACAGGGAGCCTTTCAGGACACACATGGAGAAACCCCCTCTAGAGGCAAAGGAGGGGGTAATAACAGAAGATGCCACCCCCACAGCAGAGGGGGTCCACAGCAACAGGGTGACAGGGGTCAGTTCTCTGGTCAACCCTACCAGCACCCTTGAAAGGGGACCCGGCTGTTCGGCTCTGGAGGCATTCGGGGGTAGCTTGTCTTTGTACCTAGAAGCCTGGCTAAACATGACATCAGATACATGGGTACAAAGCATCATTTCCAGAGGATATTTCATACCATTCTCTACCCCTCCCATTCCTGTAAACAGAATCCCAGATGTTCCACCCAGTCTCAGGGAACAAGCAATTGTAAAGGTCCACAAATTGCTAGAAAAAAAAAAAAGAGTAATCCAACCAGTCCCAGCAGACCAAGTTGGATTTGGAACTTACTCAAGATTCTTTTTGGTACCAAAGAAAACAGAGGACTGGAGACCTATCTTGGACCTCAGCAGACTCAACCAGTTCATAAAGAAAGAGAAGTTTCGAATGGTCACACTTCAGTCCATTCTTCCCTTCCTAGGGAAAGGCGATTGGATGTGCTCCATAGATCTCAAGGATGCGTACTATCACATAAAGATGAACAGACACTCCAGAGAGCTCCTGCATTTCCGGCTGGGAGCCAACCATTACCAGTTTCGAGTCCTGCCCTTTGGTCTCACTACAGCCTCCAGAGTGTTCACCAAATGCATGGCAGTGGTCACGGCTCACCTGAGGTGTCTAGGATTCCAGGTGTTTCCATACCTAGACGATTGGCTCCTCACCGCTACCACCAGGCATCAATTGACTCAGGCAACACAATACACTCTGACACTCTGCCATCAATTAGGCATTACAATCAACTTTGAAAAATCTGCCTTATCACCATTGCAGCATACCGTTTTTATAGGAGCAGAGTTAGATACCTCAACTACCACTCTACGTCTTCCAATCAAAAGAGTCTCACTTCTCCGCCAACACATCAGCTCACTGGTGTCAAAGAACAAAGCTACAGTAGCAGAGGTCTTGAAGGTGCTAGGTTTGATGGCAGCAGCAATCCTGGCTATACCACTCGCAAGGATGCATATGCAAATTCTTCAATGGCTCCTCTTTGCTCAGTGGTCTTACCAGAAACTACCGATGCACCACATGATTCTCATCAAGGATTCTTGTTAGAGAGACCTTCGGTGGTGGTTGACGTCTCTTCCTGTCACAATCGGAAGATCCTTTACCTCCCCCCAGTAGCCACTGTGACCACGGACGCTTCCCTGATAGGGTAGGGGGGGTCATTTTCAGGGAAAGACTGCCCAAGGCACATAGACAGATCAAGTGTCACATCTGCATATCAATGTCTTAGAGTTGAGAGCGGTACTTCTGGCGCTGCAGTACTTTCAGGACTCTCTTCCTCTAGGAATTATTTCAATTCAGACGGACATGTCAGTAATCTGGTACTTGAACAAGCAAGGTGGAACCAAGTCTTAGCCCCCCCCTTTGTCGAGAAGCCCTCAGGGTCTGGCAATGGGCTGTGTCGTCCCAGCATTTTCTGTTAGCAATGCACATCCCGGGGAAATCCAACATGATAGCGGACAAGCTAAGCAGGGCGATATTGCTCCCTCATGAGTGGTCTCTCAAACAACAGGTTGCAGAGTTGATTTTCCGCAAATGGGGCCAGCCTTGCTGCGACCTCTTTGCCAGCCACATCAATTCAAAATGCAGAAGCTACTTTGCCCTAATACCACCTCCGGGACATCCCCCAAGAGATGCACTCTTACACGATTAGCTCCCAAGTCTCCTTTATGCATTCCCACCCTTCCCACTGAAACCCAGATTTTTACAGAAAGCAAAATCTCTGGGAAGGACTGTTATCCTCATAGCCCCCTACTGGCCTCGACAGATTTGGTTCCCGTTTCTCCACCATCACCTGTTGGAAGATCCATGGATCCTGGACCCAGTTCCGGACCTTCTGAAGCACCCGTCAGGGGACCTCCATCCTTCCCTGCAGTCCCTGAAACTGACTGCTTGGCTAATCCACTTCCCCTAATTGCCAGGCTTCATTCAATTTCTGAAGATACAAGACAAATTCTCTTGTCTTCTCACAAGCCATCCACCAGGAAATTATACGGCAGTAAGTGGAAAACGTTCTCAGTTTGGGCCAGCACTCAGAAAATTTACCCTTTCCGAGCTCCACTATCGTCCATTTTAGAATTCTTGACAAAGATTTTTAAGGAAGGGGCAGCAGCTGCTACGGTTCGAGTCCAGTTAGCTGCCATCTCAAATTTCCAACTTCGATTTGGTGGCTCAAATGTTATGGGCCATAAGTTATCTAAAACTTTTCTTAAAGGTGTTCTTCACATGAGACCTCCTGTCAAAATTCCCTATTCTCCCTGGAATTTGAATTTTATGCTGTCTCAAATTATTCTTCCCCCTTTTGAACC
This sequence comes from Protopterus annectens, assembly GCF_019279795.1. Classification (NCBI taxonomy): domain Eukaryota; kingdom Metazoa; phylum Chordata; order Ceratodontiformes; family Protopteridae; genus Protopterus; species Protopterus annectens. The sequence continues at coordinate 950,171,552 of NC_056741.1, read as the reverse complement.
AGCATCTTCTTGTGATCTCAAATATTTATCCTGGAAAACTATTTTTCTAGTGGCCATTACTTCTGCCTGCACAATGTCAGAACTTCAAGCATTATCTGTCAGACCACCTTACATGATTTTCCATGCTGATAGAGTATCTCTCCGAACAAACCCCTCATTTTTACCTAAAGTCTGTTCTGAATCCAATATCAATCAGGTCAATGAGCTGCCAGTCTTCTTTCCCAACCACTCTAACAAATTGGAATACATGCTGCACAAACTTGATGTACACAGACAGCTCAGATTTTATCTTGACAAAACTAAGGATATTAAAAAATCAGATCAACTTTTTGTATCCTTCTCAGAAGCCAGAAAAGGTAATCCAATGGCTAAAACAACTTTATCTAAATGGTTATCAGATTGTATTCCCTTTGTTTATGTGAATGCGAACATGCCATTGACACACAAACCTAAGGCTCATTCTACCAGAGCCGTTTCTACGTGTTCTGCCTTTCAAGCTAAATTGCCCCTTGACAATATTTGCGCTGCAGCCACTTGGTCTAAGCCTCATACCTTTGTCATGCATTACAAACTAGATAAGGCTTCCAGGGACAGGTCTTCCTTTGGTTCCACAGTACTGAAGAACGTACTTTCATAAGCCACCCAAGATTGAGGGTGCTAGGGATGCTACCCATCAGTGAGAATAAACGGCGAGATTTAACAACTTCACATAAAGAAGTTATGTACTTACCATAACATTCCATGTGAGTTGTTTATCTCTCCTTTATTCTCATGTCCCTCCCTCCTTCCCCCTCCTGGCCGACAGTTGACTTAGAGGCTAGTACCATCCTGGTTATTCAATATTTCTTCTTCCCCTTCGGGAAGTGCTTCCTTGTAGAAATAAATAAAAGGGTATATATATTTTTACTCGCAGAAAACAAGATCTAAGGTAATTCCAGCAGTGCATTGTGGGATAAGGGGCTTGGTCTCGAGCTACTGGCAAACCTTGAGCTTTGCTATCAGCCATGTCAGAGCCAAGGATTGGCGCTGAACCCATCAGTGAGAATAAAGGTGAGATAAACAACTCACATGGAACATTATGGTAAGTACATAACTTCTTTTTATGTTTAATAGGGCTGATATAAGATGTGTTAGTTTACTACAGTAAACTGCTGAACACAAACAACAATACATTATTGTTTAAATGTTTCATGATCTCTATTTCTCTATTACATTTTCTCTGAATGAAAATAGATGATTTGGGAAGGAAATTGATCTTTTTGTGAGGCACATCATAGGAATCTTTAATTGGAGTACAGCAGTTTCTCACCTTTTCAAGATGACAAAAGATGAGATTCGAGATTGTATATAGTTATCAAACAATAAGAAATTTTATCGCTTAGTGTTTTAATGAACAAATAAAATGAGAAATATGTAAGCTAAACAACACTTTTTGGATATATAATATTTCCCTTATTTTTCACGCATATATATATATATATATATATATATATATATATATATATATATATAAATTTTATATATATATATATATATATATATATATATATATATATATAAATTTTATATATATATATATATATATATATATATATCGGTTTTAAAGGATACAGATTTGTGTTCACTTTGCTATTAATGACAATTTTGTTTAATTGAAGCAGAGGGAGTTTGGGTTTGCTTGGATGGTTAAACTATTCAAGCAGGGAGTGTTGGACTCCATCAGGGGTTTGAAGGATTTTAAAAGTAAGTATTAGTTATGTTAAATGTTTTTGTGGGTGTCTACAATAACAATTGCGTATCTAATTAAACTTTTAAGTATTAATGTCACTATGACTATTAATACACAGTTCTTTAACAAAGAAGATATATTATACTGGGTCCATATACTTAATTTTAAGAGCGTTACATCTACACTGTTGACCTATATGACAAATGACATTTATTAAGTGTATTTCCATAAATGTTAATGGATGTAATAATAGTTAAAAGAGTTGTAGTCTAAACAAATATTTGAAGTTATTTAACTCTCAAATTATTGTTTTACAAGAAACACGCCTATTGGCAGAAGATAAAGTCAGATTTAATAGTAAGTATTACTCTATAGTATGTAGTTCACAATATAATAAAAAAAAGAGTTGTTATATTACAGAAAAATTCTTTGCCTATGCCTAAAATCATTGACACATAAATGGATGAAAATGGCATGCTTTGTTCTGTTACCCTAGGGTACAATAAGATAATATTAACCCTTATTAACTTATACTGGATTCCTGGAATAGGAATTAAAACTGTTGAACAAATCTTAGAACAAGTAATTAAAAATTCAAAAAGTAGTATCATATTAGCAGGAGACTTTATTTGCATATTGTCATCAAAGGATACTAATACAGCAGGTAAACAGAAAATACAGGCATCAGCAAAGGCAATGTTAAAGTTCACCAAACTATTTCACCTTACAGACATAAATGATTTCTCAGATCCAGAATCAGTTTTCTTTACTTATTACTCATATAGACACAGAACACAATCTAGAATTAATAGGGTATATGTCTCCAATGAGTTGATAGATAAACTAAGCAAAGTTAAAGTGGTATAAATAAACTAGGTAAAGTTAAAGTAGTATCCTGCCCACTTTCAGATCACAATGCAATCACTTTTGAGCTGTTTTTAAAATCTAACATTAACATTAAGATCGGGATGATACCAGAATATATAACTTGCTTACAGGATTTTACAGACTTTTTTATTAAATAAATTATTTATTTTATAGAAATTAACAATACAGGAGACATTTCAGAAATCTATGGGATGCACTTAAAGCATATCCTTTTGATAGAGTCACTAACTTGACTATCAACAAAGAAAACAGAATGGGACAAAGAACTGCACATGATACAAGTAAAACTGGACAAACTAAAACTGGAAAATCAGATGGGTAACAACAACATAGAAGAGATTATAATCTATAAGTATTTGGAAATTTTGAATCATAAAACTAGGATTAATCTACAAAAGTTTAAGAGAATTAATTTCTCTATTAACTCAAAATCTAAACTACTCAGTAAGTCTAACCATATAAAGGACATTTATTCATATAAGAGAAAAGGGAAAGTGATAGAAATAGATATTTTAAAAGAATTTAGAAATGATTACAATACAATCAGTTAATACAATGTAATAACAGACTCAGAAGGGGTAATCAAAACTTTTATCAAAAATATAATAAATAAATTATCTAACGATCAAGTGAAATCAATTGATAAACCTGTCTCAATGTCTGAAATTCAAACTCAAATTAACAAATTAAAACCTAACAAGGCACCAAGCAATGATGTAATTATACCAGAACTCTACAAGTTACTACCCAGAGAACCCTTAAACATATTGCACAAAGTTTTTTTTTCTGTAAAGACTTAAGAAAAGTTCCTCTCTCCTGGAAATATACTCTTAGATCCCCAATTTTAAAAAACTAACACAGATCCAACTGAATGCTCTTTATACAGACCAATTTCACTTTTAAATGCAGATGATAAATTATTCACAGCAATTCATGCTAACAGATTAAAATATATTCAACCTTCCATGATTGAGGATCAAACTGGTTTTACTCCATATAGAAATACTTATGACAATATCAAAAGAATAATCACAGTAACTATGTAAACAAAACAAAAGAGAATCTAATGTTAATGAGTCTAAACATCAATAGTGATTTTGACTGTGAATTAGAAATATCTTCAGTCTTATAGGAATGCAATTTTTCATGTAATTTTACACATCTTATAAATCTTCTTTATAGCAATTGTTTTGCATAAGTTAAAATGGGTACTTTTACTTCTGATTTAATACAAATTTTGAAGGGAACTAAACAAAGACGTCCTCTTTTACCCCTACTTTTCTCACTCTAATTATGGAACCTTTTGCTAATTTTATTAGGTCAAATTTAGATGCAAAAGACATTAGCATAAATGCAAATTTGCTTTCTAAAATCCATTTATTTGCTTCTAAAATTAAATTATTTTTTGATGATATTTTTCTGACACTGAGTAACACTGATAGTTCCCTTTATGCCATTTTTACGGCAATAGAGGAGTTCCAAAAAATATGGTCTCTTCTTTAACGATAAAACAAAAATACTACCCATAAATGAAAATACTGATAGGATAAATGATCAATTTACTACATACATCATGAAAGAAAGAAAAATGAACTATTTAGAGATAATTACATCAGATAACATTAATAATTACAATAAATTATAATTATATTAATAGTATAATTAGTATAAAGAATCAAATAAATGGAACACATTTTTCTTTACAATGGAAGAGAGACTATCTATAATCAAAATGATTTTACCAAAAAATCTTATATGTTATTCAGTCATTATGTTTACCTCCATCTAAAACATGTATTAAAGAATTTAATACATTATTTTTAAAAATTCTTTTGTTTCCCAACAAACCAAGAATTGCCTTAAATCATTGTATAAGGGACTGGACAGTAGGAGGGATTGGGCTACCATATCTAGAATTATAATCTTTATCATCAATTATAAAAACAATATCTCTTTGGATAAATATTTATACATCCAGGTGGAGAGGGTTTATAGGATGCCTTCTCATAAAATGTAAGCATAACCAACTCTAATCATAATCTTATACTACACAATAGTTTACATGGGTTGCTAAAAGATTACTTTTCAGAAAGGAGTCACCAGACAACTGACTTTTATTTTATTTTTACTACATTAAATACCTTTAGAAACTTGATTTATAGAAGTCCAACATATAAGGCAGGGGCGCTGTTCTACTTTTCCTTATAGTACACACTCAAAATAATATTTTTACTTCAAAGTTATAAACACTAATTACATTTAAAGAAAAAATCTGATATATTGGTTTCAATTAATGAATAATGAAAACCTGCATTCTGTTGATTACATCATAAGTAAATATGATTTAAGCAAAGATATGTGGCTGGATGTATGATCTTGCAGACAATATGTAGAAGATAAAATTAAGTTAATGCTACCAAGGGTAAAAGATCTTAGCCCAAAATTAATTGAATTTTTAATACTATTAATACAACAAAACACAGAGAGAGTCTCTTATCCAAATTATTATAGTGGTGAGAAAAGAAACAAAAGTGCTGCAATAACAGTTACTGGAAATACTTTACTCACGTTAATAACAGACCTCCAGATGAAGAGGATAAAAAATAATGTTAATATCTTCCAAACAGACATTTTCTCTTAGATGAAAACTTTTTACATGGAATTCTTGCATAGATCTTTCTTCACACCTCGTACAATTAAATTAATGTTTAAAAAGAAGCAAGTTTGTTGGAGATGTAAAAAGGAGCTTAAAGCAGATTTGCAACACATGTTCTTTGATTGTGTTGTACCTGCACCTTATTGGAATAACATTAATCTTTTTTACAGGCTTTATTTGGGGACAATTTTGTTTTAACCAAGTCATTAATTATTTTTAATACCCCTATTCCTGTTTGTGTTAAAAAGAATGAAAACTCCCTTTTATGGTCCATTTTATCAGTTGTAAGGAAAGTTATAACCAAGAAATGGAAGAATGAAGCTACACCCTTTTTCAAATTCACAAATATTGCAACTGAAATATGTCATCTGGAAATTATAACCATTAAATCAAGAACTATTAGAATCACCTCCTACTATACATAATACATGGACAAATTTCAAGGAACTGCTTGATAAACAAAAATAGCTACACTCATCTCAATTGCAAAGTATAGGAATTTCTTTGAGAATCTTCATTGTTAGTAGACTCTCTTGTAAATAGTTGTTCTTGTTTGTTCTTGTTTGTTCTTGTTAATACTGTTATTTTTATGCTCACAAATTTCTAAATACAATTATTGTCATGATCAATTTGTTTAGTTAAAATCTAATAAAAACGTTTTTCAAAAATATTTGGACTGCAGGTTAGAGATTGTCTTCCTTTATCAAGGATTGATATCAGAGTATAGGAAGAGAGAGAGAAAGGGGGGGGGGTCCTAAACATAAGTTCAGGACTGGTGGAGGTTTTAGTAGAATCTAGAACAAAAGCTGCCATTAAAAAGGCATAATTGGTAGAGCATGTAAAATACTGCATAACTATATCAATCAGAGGAGGTTAGAAAGTATTGGGAATAGAGAGACTGGATATGCTATTTACAAAGAAACAACAGGAAGATATGTCTATGTCTCCCAAATATGCAACAAAATCTAGGAGATTTAGTATTTTTGCTTGGAAATTTTTACATAGATATTTTTATACCCAACATTGACTGCAGTGAATTTTTCCACAGGTAGACATCAAATGCTGGATTCTGACAGGGAAGAAAGAAGTAATTGGGAACATATTTTCTGGGAGTGTGGTGAGTTGGCAGACTTTAAGGATTCCCTGCTTGATGCACCATCAGAGATGCTGGATGGGCAGACTGGTGTGATGAGGGAAATGATTCTTCTGAGGTATGATACAGAATCGCAATTGCTTAGACATGGTAAGGCCTTGCCGAGTCTAATTATGGTGGCTGCCAAAAAGCAATTACTAGAAAATGGAAATCCATATCTAAACCAACTATATTAGAACAGTGAATATAGTAACAGAAATAAAACAACTGGAATTAAGAGCTTTAGAAAAGGGTAGGTGCAAACTACATAGGAAAAACATGAATTGCGGGAACAATACATACAGGGGAGGAATGAGGTTTAAAAGATGGCAGGACTTAAAATGAGCTATGTAATGTATGACTGAAAATGACTGGGTAGATTACAAGTTTGCAAATAGGAGTGTGTCAGTATGGTTTGTGGTGTTGTCTGTTTTCATTTATATAAATGTATGACTGTCTATATCATAGGTGGTTGTTTAATAAGGATGTTTCTTGTTTAAAAAAGGAAGGAAATGAATAATCTATGTAATGCTGCTTAGGTTATATGATATATAAGCAATATATGTGAAGTATAATGTTTGTAAACATGAATTTGTTAATACAGTTTGATTACTGTTACATAAATGTAAATTTGCCTGTATCACAAGTGACAATTCAATAAAGGTGTTAGAAAAGGCTGATCATTCAAAGTGTCCTTTTTTTTTTAAACAAGAAACATTTTTATTAAATCACTTATGACATAGGCAATCATATACTTATATAAATGAAAACAAACCATACTGACATATTTTTAGTTGCAAACATTATACATTATAATCTATCCAGCCATTGTCAAACATTACAGAACTCATTCAAACCCTGCCTTCTTTTAAACCTCATTCCTCCAATCAAAACATTATTCTGCATTCATTGTTCCCACAATTCCCATTTTTTTCTATGTAATTTTCTTCTACTGTTTTCTGAAGATCCCAGTTTCAGTTGTTTTATCTCCGTTAACTTATCAATACCCATTAGTAAAAATTCTCATATTATTCAAATGCTCCCTATAAAAATCTGTGTGACTCAAACCTTAGCCATGCTTTATACTTCCACTATATCCGTCTTAGAAAAGTTAAAACATTCATTCAAAACTTAGCAATTTCCTCCTCTTGTTCTCCCACTACAATGCACCTTCTTCCTTTCTAAAATAGCCTGCGAGTCTCTCTCTCTAAATTCCTGCCTTTTCTTTGCAATTTTCTCTTATGTATAGCATTGTCTCTTCAGCCTGGAAAATTGCCTTTAACACCCTCCTCCCAGATAACATCACTAATCTTACTTCCACTAATAATTTAAAAACATCTTTCCACACTTCAGACCTTGCCAGGATTCTCAAAAAAACTCATCCACTGACATATATAGAACTTTTTCCTAAGCTCAGCATGACATTTGTACTGGCTACAGCACTTTGATAGTTTTGTTCCAAATTACTAACTAGGTTTATGATGACACAGGTACTGGTTTCTCTCCAGGGGCTCTTTTTGTTGATTTCTGGAAAACTCACAATTGGCTGTTCATATGACATTACTCAACCACCTTGAAGCCTATGTACCGGGTATGGCCCTTTTACTTGGCTGACCAACTACCTCTATAACAGAACTTTGAAGATCAAACTATACTTTATTCTGTTAGAGTCTTGATTTTTATTCTCTAGTATAATCCATGGCTATGTTTTGCGTCCTTTGTCTTATTTCCTTTGTCAGTGACCTACCCTAGGAAATATATCACTCTCACCTAATTCTTTTCACAGCTAATCAGATAACTTTCAGATCCAATGACACTAACAACAACATTAAAGACTACAAACCAGAACTGAATAACCTTGGAACTTGTATGCACATAAAAATCTTACAATCAAAAACAAGATGACCCATACCAGCTTCTCTGCTACTTCCAAGTACAAGTTGAATTTGCACATTTCAAAAACACTTCGGTCTGTCTTGAAAAGTTAAAAACTCAAAAGAAAAGGCTCACGTAGTGTCTTCGAGATGAGCAACTGAATTCCTTAGAATGTGAAAGGCCAGTCCATAACAGTGAAAAATGAGATTAATAGTCAATGAACAAAACAGGACTTCATCAGAACCAATTATTTCCCACCATTCAAAAGTTTAAACATGAATCCAAATATGTCATATGCACCAGTTTATCTAATCCTATTAAAACTATTCAAAATTAAATTAAATAAAACATTAAAACTGTCATAGAGGGATGTATAAAACCCTTGTGTATATATGAAAGTTATGCTATAAAATAGTTAATTCTGGCAAAACAATGTAAATGAGTTTTATCTAAAAATTGCTGGTACAGAATTTTAAGACTGGGGTAATGGACAAATGGTCATTAAGGCAGAGTCCAAACAATGCCCCCAATCATAGTTGCCAAAATTGCCAAAACCAATTCATTATATTCCAGCTTAGTTTCCTATGGGTCACTCCTAATATCACTGGGGACATTCCAGTGTATGTTTGTAAAGTGCATTGTTGCTGTTACCTTTACCTATGGTATAAAGATGTTTATATATTCTTTTTCTGAACTGCTAAGTCTTACCTACATAAAATCTGGAGCAAGCTTTACAAAAAGCAATGTACACCAGCCCCTTGGTGGTACAATTACCCAAAAACTTTACGTGGGAATTCATCAAATGTATACACACTTCTGCTCATACACAAAAGGCCACTGATTACACATTCCAGATTTCTGAGTCCCCCCCCCCCCCCAATAACCTCTGGGTGTTCCAGAAGATTTTTACAATTCCTGCTGGTCTTATATACAAAGTTGGGCTCCTCCCAATTTAGAAATTACTTCATCATTAACTTTCAAGATCTTCCAATTCTGAAAAACTATTTCTTTGATTTTCTTATATGCACTATTAAAAGTAACAACAAGGGGTTACTAAAATGATTCATCTTATTTACAGTGGATGCACTGCAAGAAATTGTCCCCTGTGATATTAGGTATGGCCCATGGGAGACTAAGCTAAGTTAGTCGAGCTTGAGACTGGACTTGTGAATGCTTAGAAAGGTTCTTAGCAACTGTTAAGCATCCCATAATGAACTGATAAGACCACGTCTGGCACTAAGAGAGGAGAACACTCATCAGCATACAGCAGCAGTACATGAAATGGTTTAGTTTCAACTGTTTATGCCTGCTGTATGCTAGATACTTACAGCCAGTATTTTGAATCAAACTGCTTCTCTTAGAGAATACATAAGAAAGTCAACTATTTCACCACTGCTTTATCAGCTTTCAAAGCTGGCAGAACACATCACTTTTTTTTTTAAATTTCACTTTTGTATAACTAGTAGTACATGGAACAGATAATTTTTATGCAGTACAAAGAATTTTGATTGAATCACTTGTCTCAACGTGTATTGTGTGTTCTTGGCGCTTGAGCAGAATTTCTTGGCATCCATTTCTCAAACATATAACATATACTTTACAATAAACCGATCATAATCCTCTTTAGAAATGTTCTGTTTTGACAATAAAGTACAGTTGTTTAAAATCTTACCATAAAAGTAGATATCCTTCTCTTCACTGTTGCAGTATTCTTTACTGTAGGGATCTCTTGCCAAAGATGCACCAACTTCCATCAGTATACCAAAGCCTTTAGATCTTGTAAGCACTGTATGTCACACATATGATCCCCACTTAGTGCATAGACTATAAAGGTGACATATGGATACATTTACCCAGAACTTAAAAGCCACAGTAGAGAAAAGTCTCCAATGGACAAAAGAGGCTTGTATATCCAGAAGAAGAAAATGCAGATGGAAAAGACTGACCCACAGCCAGGAAAGAAACCAAATCAAAGCCCAAAAGAAATAAAAGGGGGATGGAGGGAGGGAGCAAATACCACAACAGTGAAGAGAAGGACATCTACTGTTATCGTAAGATTTTACACAACAGTATTATGTCCTTCTATATGACTGTTGCAGTACTCTTCACAGTAGGAAGAGTACAAAAGCTCCAAAAAAGGACTGAGGTGTGGAAGGCTGGGAAGAGTCCTCCACAAACCCATGCAGAACAGCTCTAGCAAAACCTGCTCTAGCCCTAGAACCATATCCAGTTTATAATGATTAGTAAAGGTATGCACTGTAGACCAAGTAGGAGCGTCAAGGATGGAATTTGTGTCCAACCCCTTGAACAAAGCACCAGTACAGGCAACAGCCCTAGTGAAGTGAGCCCCAATGGTAGTAGACAGACATTTGCCATTCATACGTCTGATCAGCTGTTTTTTTTTTTTTCATCCCCCAGACATTGGGTTTGACTGTTTCTAAGCAAACCATTTCATCCTCAATGTCCAGAGCAGATGCCTGCAAAGCCTCAGAAGATGTGTGAAAAGAAGGCTCCATGCCAGCCTCCAAATGGGTTGTGGTAGAGAAATCCAGAGTAGACACCAGATGGCCTACAGAGCTACCATCTGCTTCTAGAGAAATGGCCCTTGGAGGCTGGTCAGCTAAAGAATCCAGACAAGATATTTTGGCCTTCTTCTTGATTAACAATAACTTGGGATTAGAAGAATCTGCCATGCTATCTTGGGCTAACAGTTTAAGCCTCTGGTTGTCAAGAAATATGGCTAGGAAAGACAAACGACTTCTAAGAGTCTTGCACACAAATGCTTTACAAATGCTAAAGGGCTATACCTCTCAACCTGGAAACATCAAAAATTTGGACAAGGCCCATGGAAAAATGGGTACAAATCTGTACTCTGATTAACGTAAAATGTGCATACATAATTACAAAACCCCAACCACTACATTGAAATTGTGGGATACCAACTTTCAAATGCAAACTGAAGAACAGAACCAAAATACAGTACCAGAGTCCCCCTGCAGCCATTCCAATGTCCCATTACCTGGCTATTTCACCCCATTTACCATAAACACTAACATGTGTATACTGCTTTCCTTCTACAATGATTATTTGGATTTTATTTTTACATTTTATAGCACAATGCACAAACACTAATAGATATCTGCTAAACAAAGCAGTACTGTCTCACAATGAAAATAGACTTGGCATTAAAACTTCTCTGCCCTTGAAACTCACATTTATTGAAACAGCATTGAAACCCATACCACATCCAAAGAAAAAGCATCTGGCCAGTGGTGGATAAAGATTACCTTTGGGCTGTTTTCAATCAGAGACCTTTGCACACGAAACATACATGCATTTTTTGATACACCTTCCTGACTTTAATTATATTCCTTGTATAATACAGCACACTTGTTAGACTTAAGTTAGAGTGCATTTTAAATTTATTGTTTAAACATTTTTCCAGTAGGCAATGAAACAAAATGCATGAATCAGTAATGACAAAACTGCCCTATTCAGAACATTTCCATCATAAAAATCTACTTCCACACACAATTACATTTTAAATTTATTGTTTGAACATTTTTTCCACTAGGAAATGAAACAAAATGCATGAACCAATGACAAAACTGTCCTATTCAGAACATTTCCATGATAAAAGTCTACTTCTACACACACACACACACAATATATATATATATATATATATATATATATATATATATATATATATATATATATATATATATATATATATATATATATCATGACAGTAATGTAAGCCATAGGCATCTTGCACAGCTTCTTGCACTTATTTTCAATGGAGGGGGGCAAAATGCCAAAAACCAGGGACACATTTTAAACATTGCTTGTATAATTTTGGAAAGTTGCTTGAATAAAATGTTGTGTTACCACCATGCATTTCACTGCCAAGTATTGAACCCAGGACCCTGTGCACTACAGTCAGAGCAACATCCCACTAGGTCAAATCAGCAGTTTCCTGAAAGACAGGAAGACTGAAACTTAAATGGCTATCATTTAGTGAATTCAGTTCTCACCATAGCTCTCAACCTCTCTGCACAAAAAACCTGGACAAAGCCAATAATGGGGGAATACAGCCCCAAAATAGGGACACATTTCAAATACTTATCATATAAACTTAGAAAATTGCTAGAATAAAAGGTTTTGTTTTACCATTTATTTTCTGAAGAATATGAAGTCTGTCTGAAATGCAAATGCCAAAATCCTGAAAACCAGTGATTGAATGAGGAACAGAACAAAAATATGAGGCATAAATTCACAAGTGGTGGCTAGGGACTTTAGGCTCCTTTTTACCTGTAGCCAAGGTACAGGGTTTGAGCCTGAGTACCTCTAGCCACCAAATGCATTCAGTTGGGGGCATTTTCATGCGCACGCACACACACACACACACACACACACACACACACACTGAATGAAGTAAATATGTTCAGGTGGAGAAAAAAAAAACTCAACTCTCCTTGTCTCCCATTGTCATAAACTCTCCTTGCCTTGCTGATCCCGCACTTTCAACAGTCAGAAATGTCCCTTGAAGCTCAAAGCTAAACTCTGACAAGCTGACTGAGCTGATATCATCGCTCACGTGATGACATCAGCTCAAAAGTGCAAAACGAAAAATTATTTGAAAACAAAGCTGGAACAAAAAATCGGAAATGAAAGGGTGCCGCTCGGGAATCATGGCACCCCATTATTTAGACCCCAAAACTAATTTTTTACTGAGTAATTTGGTATGGTTGGGAGGTATATATAGGACATATTGTCATGGGAGGCAACCAGACAAAAAAAAACTGTTTGTGACAATCCTTATGGGAAATCCGCTTCCCACACTGACATTTTCTATTTTTGGATGACACGATCTCTACATAACCAAAACAGAACAAGACCAAAGAAAAAAGAACCCAATGGGCATTTATTTGATGGCTAGGTATTCAGCAGAAAACAGCATTCAGACCAATGAGTGATGATGGCATTCAGACAGGTGGCAAAGAAGTTCTGGGTAATTGTGTCCGTATGTCACCATTATGCCCTGTGTCCTGAATGGGGGAGAATACTTATGTACAGTGCATACAAGATCTAAATTTTGGTATACTGGCTGGACATTGGGCTATCCTTGGAAGGAGACTCCTACAGTGAAGAATACTGCAGCAGTGTTATAGAAAGGCATCTATCTCGCTTTCTTACCTTCATATGAAATAAACAGTTGATCAGAATTCCTGAATGTTTTTTTGTCCTGTCAAAGTAGTATCTGAGCTGTCTGTGAATAACCAGAGTTTTCAAAGTTCTCTCTCTCCTATTTTTTGTAGTTCTGCATAGAAATTAAGGTAAATTCTGCAAACACTTTAGTCATAAATAAAGGATTTGCTTTTAAAGTTTCTCCAGCCTTGTGACAGATTAGATAAGATAAGGTTGACTCACCGACTCACTGTATGAGCCTGCAACTTGGATACTCTTCCTGCAAATGTCAGAGAAAGGAGTAACACTGTTTTCCAAGATAATAACTTCAAATAACCCTCATGAACAGGATCAAAAGGAAAAACTATACATTTCTCCAGTACAAAATCAACATTACAAGAAGGAGCCTCCTATCTTCCAGGGGAGTGGATATATAAAATCCCTTTCAAGAACTAAATTCAGTTGATTCAAAGCTCTAATCCAGCTCTAACTTTAGCCCCCTACATCTCCCTCAACTTCTCCTCAGAAAATAGCATCAAACTCTCCTTACTATCACTAAGGAACAGATCTAAGCCCAAGAATACTGCATTGATGGGCCCAAACAATATACCTGGATGCCTTCTAAATAGCATGAACCATGACCTATCAGACTATCTGGAATGGCTGTTTAACTGTAGCCTCCAAATAAGGCTTTGCACCTCAAAAATGTAAAATAGTAACAGTCATCCCTCTGCACAAAGGTGGGCTAACTACAGACCCTTAATCTCACTAGTCTTAACTGCAAGGCCATGGAAATAAATATCATGGAAATGATTGATAATGACATTGGAAACCTCCAAACACTGGACACAACCCAATTTGGTTTTGCCAAGGGCAGGTCATACCTACTCTACCAAAGGAATGGGTGAGGGCAAAACTGTTTGTACTGCCTATCTTGACCTGACCAAGACACTTGACACAATAGTCTACTCTGGCATTGTTGAAAAACATAAGAGGTTAGGTATAAACCCTTATGTCAGTCAGTGCATAGTCAACTGGCTCACAGAGAGGACCCAGGAAATTAGAAATGGGAAGTATACATCTACAAAGAGGCCAGGCACAAGCAAAGTCACTCAAGAACTGGCCCTGGGACTGCTCCTTTTTGGCATTTACAGTGCTGAAGTCAATGCCAATGTCAAGAGCCTCTGGTCAGCCAAATTTGAGGATGACTGCAACTTAGGAGCAGTCATAGAATTCTCCAATGACACTAATGATCTCCAGAAAGGGCTGACACAGACAAATAACTTGCGTCAGAGCCATGAACTAAAACTAAATGCCAAAAAATGCATAGCAGTATCCTTTGGAAAGCCATCCACCCTTGGTAACTATCATGTGGCCAACACATCCCTTAGAGCTGAATCAGTAGTCAGGGACTTGGTGACATACATAGACAGTAATCTAGCCTTTGCTCATCATGTGTCTACAGTAGTGAGATCACTCTATGTTGTACAACTTATAAACAAAGGTATGGCATCTAGATCCAAGGAGGTCATTGTTTCACTGTATTCAGCATTCATCAGACCTATCATTGCCTTATTTGGAATGTACCTAACTAGGCACATTCAAAAACTGGAATGTTCACAGAGGTTCATCACATCACAAAGAATACAGTGCTTAAGTACATGTCCTATGCAGACCACCTCAAAGCCTTATCCCTGGATTCTGTCTACTATAGGCTGTTGAAAGGAGATCTATGCATGACATATAAGGCATCGTCAGACCCCACCATAAAGGACCTCCTGCATACATGAAAAATAAACAGCACCAGAATTACTCATTCTGAGAGCGTAAGCCTTGCATGTGATATAAATAGGACCTGCTATAGAGACCCTTCTCTGGGACAAGCTCCAAATCCATGTGAGTTTCTCCCTAGCCCAATTCAAGTGAAATGTGGACAATTGGATGAGGACAGAAAATCCATCCCTAGTTTGGCACCTACATTTCTAATGGACACAGGCAGCCTACAAACAGTTCACTCCCCCCAAGTCCCCTGCTTGTAAATGCTTCATCTCCCAAGCACTTATCAAGGGTACAAGAACTTGTCAGAGATTTGGGATACAAGGCTAGGCTTAAAAAGGCTCTTATGGTAAATACCTAGCACACACATATGAACATATGGCAGATTGGGGGAATACATGGAAGACAAGCAGAGATAGCAGAGATGGCAAAAAGTTGAAGCTTGACTGAAAAGGAAGAAGGGCCTGTGGATAATAACTCATACAAATACTGCAGTACTAGAGTGTCTGGGCCTGAAAAAGATCCTGGTTCTTACTTTAGCACCAGATAGAATTTCACTAAGCCAAATATGATTTTCATTTTCCAGTAGTCGGTTTCTTTCAGTCTTCTTTAACAACTGCTGCACATCCTCAGAATACACATGCCTGAAAGGTATTACAATTCTATCATCCTAGCAATGAGTCGAAGAAATTGAAGATTTGAGTGCATCAAACACAAGTTAATATACAAGGAAATACTAAAAATACAAGTGTCAGAAGACAAACATGTCAAAACAGATTTGTGCGTTTCAGAATTATTCCTAGGTAAGCTAGACCAGAAGACATGCTTGTAATATGCGAGACATAGGTACTGCAGCTTTATGTTGCAAGTTCAGATAAGGAGTTACAACTCTGCCTTGTTACAGACAAAGGAATATTATGGAACATTGTTTGCCTTGGAGAAGGAGTTAGAAACAAGAATAGTATCCCATTCTATTTGCATTTGATTTTATTACAAGTTCTGTAATGAATGCAATGTTGTTGGTGTAAAAAAAATTACATATGACATGAGAAACAGCTCAGGGTATGGCAACATGGCCAAATAAGCTCGTGCTATGCCAAATCCCAGTTCTGTAGAACAAGTGAAACAGCAAAGAAAAAATGTCGCTGGGAACTGCTGCTGTACAAATAAGTATAAAATATTTATTAAAATGCAGAAGAAAACAGAGTTAGCGCTTTCGGGCCAAAACCCTTCATCAGACAAAGTTCTCAAACAAACAGTACATTTTTAAAATATTCAACTACCAATCAGTGTTAAGTAAAAAACCCGCCTATTTCTGAGGGTTGGCTTTAGAGGTACCATATCGTTGAGCCCTGGGTTAATATGGGCTGTTAAATCTAGAATCCATCTGGATTCAATAGCTTCTGTTTTTAACTTGATATCACCACCTCTCCTGTTGAGAAACACATTAACAATCGCCCTAAACCTAAACTGATGTGTTGGGTTGTTCTTATATGATTATATAGGTATGGCAACATGCTGAATTTACCAGTCTTAGTAGCTTCTGAATATTAACTCTTTGATGCTGTCATCAGTTTAAAAAATATGAACTATGACAGGAAAAAAATATTCCAAAAGGTGCCACACAAGCTGACCAGTGGTTTTTTTCATGTGCTTAAGTTACTGTAATCTGACAGGTCAGATACAAATGTGTAATCACAGTAGCTGTCAAATTCTGCAAATTCTGAACAATAAAATGTCTTGCCATGAAATGCTTTTACATCTCAGTGGATTTACTGATGATGGACAATAATTAGGAACTCAACAACAGCCACTGCCCTTTGATCCATCCTGTGAGAAAGCTTTTGCAATTGTCCTTGGTCATTTTCAAAAGAAGCGAGAACCACTATTGCCTGTAATAAAAGTGAGTCAGCAAAATTATTTTGAGAGAATCTTGCTGAATCTTTAGAAGAACCCTAATTATCAGACGAAGGGGTGGAAAGATGAACAAAAACATTATTGTCTATGGAAATGAAAATGCATCAGTCTTCCGGGCCTTTATGTAAGGAGTCCTGCAGCAGAATATCTTTCTTCCTTTCTTTTGGTTATGAGTAGCGATAAACAGATTTGTTTGAGGAATTCCCAATGGTTGGATTAATTTCTGGAAGATCCTGGGGTTCAGCTTCCATTCGTGGGGGGGGGTTGTCCTGGTCCTGCTTAGCTCTTCTGCAAACAAAATTCTGCTCTGAGGGAATGCGAGTGCCTATTATAAAGGGGGCAAGATCTATTTGCTTCCTGTTTATTTATGTGTCACATTACTGTGGTGGTTTGTGTGATTAGTAAAATAGGGTCTGGACCCTAAAGATGATTTAGAGATTTGAGAGCATTTATTAGAGCCATAACTTCTTGGATATTTATGTGTTTCAGTGTATACTTTTTGTTCTATAGACCCTGAACTTTCAACCCCCTGGAAACAGCTCCCTAAAAGTTTGCAAAAGTTGGCAAAGTTTGGCATCTGTGGTAACAAGCTGAGTAGGGGCTTTCAAGGAGAAGGGGAGACCTGGGCTGAGAGACAACTGGTCCACCCACCAGAGAAATTCCTTTTTTACAAATCCCAGTACTGGAATCTGAAACGATGGGGTGTGCTGGTGGTGGGTCCAAACTGACTTGAGGGACCACAGAATTTTTTTTTATGTGAAGTATGACCAAAGGAATCATGATAATTGTAGAGAACATGAAACCAGAATCCAGAGTCATTTTTTTTATATATATAGACTGTATTTTATATAGATAGCTGAGTGCACAAGACCCATGATAAAGTGCCCAATCCTGGTAGGTGCACTGGTGCCAGGACTGGAAAAAATTACAGTGTAGAATCCTCAAAATATGGAAACATTCCTACAATGGGACCACACCAGGCCAGGCCCAGGGGAAGGATGGCCCCCTGTTGTGGAAGGAAGTGGCAGTCCATAAAAACTGACAGGCCAAAGAAGAGCCATAAAGACGATACAGTGGACTACCTGAGGATAAGAAAGAACTTATGTATTGTTACTATTAAGCAAAAAGCCCAGAATTTCCAGACACCAGATATGCAAAAAGATTGAGAGAGAATTTAGTGGAAAGAAAAATACTTCCACAAGGAAAAACTGTCAGAAGCTTCAAATAAAAATGTGTGTTGATTAATGGAACAGATTTGTGAAAAACATTATATAGCCCAAGAAACTTTGCTATGTTTGGAAACTGAAGCATCCAAGGAAATGTGAAAATATAAAGAACAAAACCTAGAGATTTTCGAAAAGTATAAAAAAGAAATATGGCGATGGGAAAGAAAGAGAGAGTTGATATGGTGCAATATTTATGCAAAGTCAAAAGCCAAATTAATACAAAAAAAAAGCAGCCCCAAAAATAAGATAAGAGAAATACAGACAAAGGCATCCAGATATAGAAAATTTCACAATAAAAAATAATACCACAAAGAGGGAATGTAGAAAAGATGAGTAGTACAGTAAAAGTTACAAAAATAGAAGTTGAAGTTATGGAATGCCTGCAAAGTGAAGGATTTGGTATACAAGATCTAACACAGGTTACATCACACCATGACGGAATGAGTCCCCCAAAGTAAGGAAAAATAAGATCATCAGGAGACATCTGAAGAAGAAATATGGATATGGGAAAGAAAATGAGATTTAATATGGTGTAATATTTATGCCAAGTAGAAAGCAAAGTTAATCAATATAAAAAGAGCAGCACCAAAGATATTTCAAGAGAAATACAGGCAAAGAAATCTGGGCATGGAAAACTTTAGAATACAAAAAAAAAGCAAATCAAAGAGGAATAAGGAAAAGAAGATTAGTGATGGATAAGTTAAAGAAATAGAAATTGACGTTATGGAATACCTAAGAAGTGAAGGATTCAGTGTAGAAAATCTAACTCAGAAAGCACCACAGAAGGATAGAGCAATAGACATCCAAATTAAGGAGAAACCAGTGGAACAGGAAGCAACTAGTCAGTTGCCATGTGAAGATATTTTGGAGCCTTCCACAGGAAACTAGTAAAAACATTCACCTGAAGTTGGACAGCAAGGGAAGGAACCAGAAAAGTGGCAAATCTGACTCATTCAATGGTGAGGTGTGAAAGGTCAGTAAGTTCCCATATGATAGTGCAATGGATGAGACAGGATGAAATTGGACAAAATGTGCCACAAGAAGATACTCGAGAATTTTCTATAGAATGCCCACAGATAATGGAGAACAAAAATGTGCACTTAGTTTAGAAAAAAAATGAGTTAATAGAAGAGTTTCTTGATTTAATAGAGACAGATAGGCATATTAAGATCAATAAAAGAAACAGACTGCAGACAGTGAATAAAACCTAAAAAGTCAGAAGTCTGATAAAACAAATGAACACAATAATTAGGACCATCCAGAGAGATCCATGTGATATAACAGAAATAAATGGGATATATTACTGTGCAGCTAAATTATGAACAGACAAAGTTCTATCAAAAGAACACAGGGTAGTACGGGAAAGGAAGGGAATAAATCTATTATTATCAAGGAAGTATCAAATAGAGAACACTACAAAACAATTAAAATAAGAAGTGTCAATGTTAGAAGAATATAGATGAGGGAACAGATGAACAAAAATACTCAAAGATAGACATGACAAAAGCAATGTTCAGTATTAGAACAGATCAGGATCTATTGTGCACGATCACAAATAATAAACTAAAAATATCAGCACAGGTGGAAAAACGTAGAAGATATGCAGATAAATATAAAGGAAAAGTAGAAAATAAGCAATTTATTAATGACCCTAAAAGATTTGGAAACAAGGTAAAGGGAACTGAAAGACCACCAAAAAAAGAAGAAACAGATACATTTTGGAGAAATATCCATGAAGTTCCTGTGGAACATAACAAAGACGTTAAATGGATAGAACAAGTAAAAGAAAGAATAAGAAGTTCAAAGGTACAGGATATGAAACAGGATGAAGTAACAGACACAGAGATTGAAACAAAGTTAAGAAAGCATCTAATTAGAAAGCTGCAGGCCTAGATGCAGTACCTGACTTCTTGCTAAAAATGTTAACATCTTTGAAAGAAGATTTAGCCATGAGTAACTATTTATATGTGCACCACGAAAGACAACAACCTGTTTAACAACAGGAAAAACAATACTCGTACTTAAGCGTAAACCTGCAAGTTATCGTAAAAATTACAGATCTGTAACTTGCCATCAGACAATGTATAAACTATACACCAGAATTAATGCAGACAGGATTTATAGTCATTTAGAAAATTCAGTTATGGCAAAAAAACAAAAGGGCAATAAAAAAGTAATATGGAACAAAGGATCAATTGTAAAATAAAGTCATAGTGGGGAACTGTATGTAGCTCCTACTGTATTTCACTGTAGAAGAAATAGACTGTAGTTTTTCATTACACCACAAGGTGAAGCTTTTTTCAGGAATACAACAGACAAATTTCGAAAATGAAAGAGGAGACTGAGATACTAGCTGAAGGAGGGAAGATTGAAAGAGGGAGCTGAAGGGAAAATGGGCCTTGCAGCATGACTGGATTTTCTTTTCTAGTGCTTTGGGACAGGGAAGTGAAGTAGTAGATTGTGTCCGTCTTTTGCTGAAATCCTGGACGATGGTATTTTGTGGAATCAGGAGAGAAGTCTGAAACCAGTAGTTCCAAGCCTGCATATGATTCAGCAAGAAAAGGAGTTCCTTTGGGCCTAGTACAGAGAAGCCACAGTTGATTACCAGGGTTCTGGCAGGTGATTTTTCTACTTTTCTCATGAGAGGAACCACGGTGCCTGGTCACTAGAATATTCTCGATGGAGTGGTGAGAGGCTCTGGCCATCATTTTATATTTTTATAAGATTGTGGATCCCCCCCCAAAAGTTTTGTGGATTACAAATAACTGGGCTCCATATGAGCTCCAACTTGGGCCCCATCATGCTGACAGCAAGACTGTAAGTAGTCACTGGCCAGTGAACAGGGTATAATAGAGTGTTTCATAGTTGGTCTGTTTAGGGCCAAGGATCAAAGGGGATCAAGGGGGTTGAGGGTGTTAGTACTGCTCAATGACACTGCATTTTTTCTTATTTGTATTGTTGCATTATAAATCTTCATTGTTCAATGACATTGCATTTTGCTTGTGTTAGGACTGCTGCCTTCAAGAATTTTGCTGCTCAATGACAGTGCATTTTCTCATATCTGTACTGTTGTATCATGACTCTTTTATTGCTTAATGACATTGCATTTTTTTCCCGTGTTTGTATTGCTGCATTATAAAGCTTTACTGCTCATTGATATTGCCTTCTTTGTGCATGCTTGAATGTCAAGACCTTTTTCTGTTGAGTTCTGGGGAAGAGGGTGAATGTATGTTTTCACTGCATGCATATCTCACCTTGCCTTATTGCTAACTGGTGCACTGCTGAAATAATTTGTTTGTGGTTGTGCTATTGCCTTTTAAACTAGATGTGTCACCTAGAATAAAATCTGTCATTCTTGCCACCTTGGTGTGTTGGGCCTATAGGGGTGCCACCAGAGTCAGGTATGAAGGAACCCATATCTACTTCAGCTACACCTTTGGGTGCGCTACATTTGGGGGCTCATCCGGGATTGCCTGTACTGCCTTGGACTCCACCCTATTACCCTGTACATGTGGAAAGCAAATTCAGCAGAAACATGAACCCAGACGTAGCCGCTAAGTGGTGAAAACAGCACAATGCTCAGAGCATTGTTTAGTTCTGGTGTTGCCAGGGGTCACATGGACTGATATGCAAATACATCAAGTGACAGGATCCTTACCTGTTGTAGGGTGTGGATTTTTATTAGACAGCACTATGGACCCTACCAAGCAGAGCACATTGGCCTTATTAGAATGGAAAAGTCCTTCAGTGTATGAGCACATACATTCGAGTGTACACATTTCAGGTGAGAGTGCAGTCCGTGTGGTAATCCCTGAGAAGTGCACTACCTCAGCATCAAAGAAAACACCAGTGGAAGCTATCTAAGTAGGTCAGAACCTTACACCAGAAGCTGCAGCTTCACTGCCCATAAATACTATAGGACCTGAAGTTTTGAATGCTTTGGGAAGTATTGTAGAAAAATGCTTAAAGCCTACACAGCCATTCACTGAGTTTGGCTACCGCAGATTGCGTTTCTTTTCTGGCAAAAAACCCACACCTCAGGGAGAGGAAGATTTTGAATCTTGGATGGATCAGGCTTCACAAGTCCTAGAGGAGTGGGATATCTCAGAATCTCAGAAGAAGCAGTGGATAGCTAAAAGTCTAAAGGGATTAGTTGCGGATACCATACGCAACCTAAGGATGGGTAAGCAAGATTGCATGACCAAGGACAATTTAGGAGTACTGCAGGATGTGTTTGGAAGGACTGAGAGGGCTGCTGCCCTACTGTATCAGTTTGAACATACATACCAAGAAGTTGGTGAGAAAGTATCTGATTACATTAAGCTATTAGATAAAATGCTCCACCAGATCATCCTAAAGCAGGGGGTGGATCCGAAATTGGCTCACCATGTACGGATCAGACAAATTTTACAGGGAGCTCAAGCTATGGACCCCACTGTGTGGAAAATGAGGATGAGAAATAGGGAACAGACTCTAACTTATTCTCAATTGGTTAAAGAGGTGAGGGAAGAGGAAGCCCTGTTGGAAGCAAAATCTCCTTGTTCAATAGCAACTAAAACAGTGAGTGAACACCAGCAGGAGCCTGTAGCCATGCTCATTACTCAAACAGGAGTCGGAGCCCAGAGTGTCCGCAATGTAGAAATATCACAGTTGCAGATGCAGGTGTCTTCCCTGACCAAAACCACAGCTCAAGTCACCAAGACAGTTGCAGAATTGCAGAAGGCCATGGTAACTTTAGCTGAAGGGAGGAATACATCAGCTAGCACCTCCAAGAAAGGACTCAGGGAAGAACCAAAACAGCCAATGTTCAGAGTTCCTACTGGATTTTGTTTTCACTGTGGGTATGCAGGGCATATAAAGTGACAGTGTCCTAATGCAGAGAAGTTGAAAAAAGTGAACAAACTATTATTGGCTAGTGCAATGCAGGGAAACTTCAAATGGCCTCAGTGAAGGAGCCAGTTGAGTGCCCAGTTACAAAGAGCTCCATAAAATCTAATATCAAGAGACAGCATCCTGGAACTCCTTTCCACACAAACCCTTGTAATAGGGGAGAGAAACTACCTACTATGCACACTTCTAGCTCATCTGAGGTGAACAACCGAATTAGAAAGCCATCTCAGCATCTGAGACTGCAAAGCATTACTAAGCAAGAGTCTCATCTGTTAAAATGGTGAGGTCAACCAGTGGTACCTCCACCACATGCTGACTGCCGTACAGCTGAACAGCACTAGAAACAGAAACTGCCCAATGGCCGACTGGGACCATCCCCTCGTGTCAGTAAAAATAGAAGGAGTGTATAGTAAAGCACTGTTGGATACTGGTGCACAAACCACTATTCTGTACAGAAACTTCTACCAAAAATACTTAAAGCATTTACCACTTGAAAAGTCAGAAGATTTGGAGATCTGGGGACTAAGTGACACGAAGTTCCCTTATGATGGTTATGTCTCACTCAAGTTAAAATTTTCCACTTCAGTTGTTGGGTCAACAGAAGTTTGTGAAACACTCGCTGTTGTGTGCCCCAGGCCAAAAGGAAAGGATTCAGCATCTACTTTAGTGGGGACAAATACTGACCTCATCAGAAGTATGCTAATGCCTCAGTTGACCCAGGAACACCCAACACTACATCCTCTCCTGAAACCAGTTTTCTGGGCCCTTCAAAGGGAGAAGGATAGTAAGAAAGATGAAATTGGTCATGTGTGGACCCTTTCTGGGAAAGAGCATATAATTCATCCTGGTCAGGTCACCTGCTTGAGAGCCAAAGTGAGGATGTGTGGGCAAACAATTTCCTATCATCTCATCATGGAAATGGATCCAGAAAGTGCCTTGCCACCGGAGCTGGAACTAGTCCCAGAAGTTTGGCCTGTGGACAAGTTAAAGCATCCTTATGACACTTTACCTGTGGGGTTAAAGAATAAAGGAAGTACTCCCATTGTCCTGCGTTCACAAGTGCGTTTGGGAAATGTTTATGCTGCCACTCCCTTACCTGCTTTTGTGTTGACAAGGAATGACAGCAGGGCCAACGAGTTGAAGCTGGAAGATATTGATATAGGAGGTGATCTCTTGCCCCCTGAGTGGCTAACCAGAGTTAAAGAGCTACTAATGGAAAAGAAAAATTGTTTTTCTACTAGTGAACTATATGTGGGCTGTGCAAAACGTGCAGAACACCCAAAAAGAGTAAAAGAGGACTGGCCTTTCAGGGAACGTTCCAGAAGAGTAGCTCCAGGAGACATGGAGGACTTAAGAAAACATTTGGAAGAACTAAAAGCTGCAGGGATAATTTGAGAGTCAAGAAGTCCATATGCCTCTCCCACTGTTGTTGTCAGGAAAAAGAATGGGTCAATTCACATGTATCTTGACTATCGTACTCTGAGTCAGTGAACCATTCCAGACCAGTACACAACTCCCAGAAATGAAGATGCTCTAAAATTGTCTGGTGGGCAGTAAGTGGGTCAGTGTGTTAGACTTCAGGAGTGGATACTATCAAATCCCTATGCTCCCAGAAGATAAAGAGAAGACTGCCTTCATTACCCCTTTGGGATTTTTTGAGTTTGATCACCTACCTCAAGATTTATCAAATGCACCAACAAATTTCCAGAGAATCATGGAAAGAACAGTTGGGGACATGCATCTCCTGGAAGTCTTAGTCTACCTGGATGACATCACTGTTTTTGGAAGGACCCTAGAGGAGCACGAAGAAAGAATAATGAAGGTATTGGACAGGATTGAGAAGGAAGGCCTGAAGATGTCATTGGAGAAATGCAAGTTCTTCCAACCTTCAGTGACCTATGTGGGACATGTAGTGTCTGCAAATGGAATATATACACAGATCCCAGCAAAGTTGAAGCGGTGACATCTTGGCCCAAACGCAAAACTATCACAGAGCTGCGATCTTTCCTGGGGTTCTGCAGTTACTATTGAAGGTTTGTGGAAGAATTTTCAAAGATAGTAAGACCCCTCCACCATTTGCTCCGAAATGATGAAAAAGCAGATGAAAGAGATGAAGATATCCTTGTGAAAAAACCTAAGGGAACGAGAGGTTCTAAAGAACTTATCGAGAGTCTTTGGGCTCCTAAGTGAGAAGAGTCGTTTGAACAGCTTAAGTATTGCCTCACACATGCCCATTTGCTGGCATATGCTACTCAACAAAGCCATACACTTTACATGTGGATGCTAGCAGGGATGGCGTAGGAGGAGTCCTTTACCAGGAGTATGAAAAGAAGCCGAGACCTGTGGCTTTTATCAGTCGGAGTTTACAGAAAGAAACTATCCTGCAGACAAGTTGGAATTCTTTGCCTTAAAAGTGGGCGGTAGTGGACAAGCTGCATGACTATCTCTGTGGGGCTGAATTTGAAGTACAGACTGACAACAATCCTCTGACATACATCCAGACCACTGCAAAGCTAGATGCTACTGGCCGCAGATGGATGGCAGCTCTATGCAACTATAATTTCAGTTTGAAATATCGCCAGGACATGAAAATGGAGATGCTGATGGTCTGTCCAGAAGACCTTAGGGAGATTTACACCCTGACAATGAATGGGTGGAAATTCCAGCACCAGGGTGAGAGCTATGTGTCAGACTGCAACCTATCAACACACTGAATGTTAGGCCCAGAAGATGGGTCTGTCTGCAGCAAGCATACCCCAAGCTTACTGTAATCTGGTCACTTTACAGGCTTCATCGCTACCAGCTTTGAGTAACAGTGACCTCAGGAGAGATCAAAGAGAAGACCCCTTAGGTCAGCTGGTGGTAGCTGCTTTAGAGAAAAAACAAGTTAATATGCTTCGCATGGATATTCATCCTCTGGCAAGACTTTTGGCCAAAGAATGGGACAGACTCCAGATACAGAATGGACTAGTGTATAGGAGATTTTCAAGTGCACTCGGCAGTGAAAAATGGCAATTGTTGCTTCCTCAGAAATATAGAGTAGTAGTACTTTGGTCATTGCATGATGAACATGGTCATCTTGGTTATGACAGAACTATGGGTCTGGTACAAGACAAGTTCTACTGGCCATGTATGAAGCAAGATTTTGAGGATTATTGCCGTACATGTCTTCGTTGCATTCAGAGAAAGACTCTACCGACCAGAGCTGCCTCACTGGGTCAAATGGAAAGTAGTGGACCCATGGAACTGGTCTGTATAGATTTTCTGTGCATTGGACCAGATGAAGACAGGATCAGTAATGTGCTGGTGGTGACAGACCACTATACCAGATACGCTCAAGCATTTCCCACTTGTGATCAGAAAGTTATTACAGTGGCAAAACTTCTAGTTGAGAAGTTCTTTTTGTACACTATGGCCTGCCAAAAAGGATACACTCTGATCAAGGACGTGATTTTGAGAGCAAGCTTGTCCATGAACTA
This sequence comes from Protopterus annectens, assembly GCF_019279795.1. NCBI lineage: Eukaryota > Metazoa > Chordata > Ceratodontiformes > Protopteridae > Protopterus > Protopterus annectens. The sequence goes on along the minus strand of NC_056741.1, from coordinate 950,144,794 downwards.
CTCACACTGTTGGGAGTCCAAAAAAGCTGAACCACTCCTTATCAGCCTCAAGGGGATCCTCAGCCTGAGCGTTTCAACATAACTTTACTAGACATGTTGAGGACACTATCTGCTGAGAAGAAGAGTCAATGGAGTAGACGTAGTCACAGTGGTGCATGCTTACAACAGTACTAAAAATGATGCTACAGGATTCTCGACTTACTTCCTAATGTTTGGAAAAGAAGCTAGTCTTCCTGTTGACGTCACCTTTAGAGTCACAGCTGATGATACACCAGTGCGATCTCATGGCAGTTATATGGAGAGATTCAAGAAGAACCTCAGACAGTCTTATGAGTTTGCTGAAAAATCAAAAGGACAAAGACATCAACGAAACAAGGCTCACTATGACAAAAAAGTAAAGATGCATGATTTGCAGCCAGGGGACAGAGTTATTTTGAGAAATTTGGGACTACAAGGAAAGTATAAACTAGCTGACCCCTGGGGATCTGAGATTTACATAATTTGTTCTCAGCTACCTAATATCTAGGTTCACATTAGAATGACGAAAAAGCATTTTGTCAAATGCGTTTTCGTCGACACATGTAGGGCGAACAGGCAAAACAGCAAAGTGGCTGTTCAGCGAATTCTTTCCCTGGGAAAGAAGTCGCTTGACCGCTTCATTGCTTTGCCTGTTCTAGAGTGTAGTGTGGTCCCTTGTCTAGTATAGCTCCCAAGCGTGATTGTGCATCAGTTACTGACCTTAGGGTTAGAGTGAGGGTTAAGGTAAGTGCATATGTATGAAAGTGTTTACTGTTTTTTATTTTGCGTTAGATGTATGGTTGAGTTACGTGTGTGTGTGTTTTTACCTGTTTACTTTTGTTTTGGGGGGACAGGATTACGGGTAAGGTAAGTGTGTTTGTGTTTGGAACTGTTTGTGTAAATGTGCGAGAGTTACTGACCTTAGGGTTAGGGTGTGGGTTAAGGTAAGTGCATATGTTTTAAAATGTTTACTGTTTTTTTTTTGTTAGATGTATGGTTGGGTTACATGCATATGTGTATTTAGTTGTTTACTGTTTTTTGGGGTGGGTATAATTAGGGTTAGGGTATGTGTGTGGAAGTGTTTAATGTTTTTTGGGGTGGTGGGTTGGAACAGCAATTTCTTTCCCTAGGAAAGAAATTGCTGGTCTGTAGTTTCGACATTTTCAGTGTTCGCTGAATATGTGTCGATGTAACACCATTCGCTGTTTTCAGCATTCAGTGTTATAATATGAACCTTAATATCCCTGTCTACTAAGATTGCCCTGAGGGGGAAAGAAGGACCCATTAAAACCTGGCACCGCAACAAATTAATGCCTTTGGCAAAATCAGTGAGACTCATGAATCCAGAACGGCTCAGCGGAAGCCTAACTCAAGGCGATCCAGAAGGCTAAGGTGGAGAGGAACTATCCTCTCCAATGTTCAAGAGCCTATGCTTCCTCCTGCTGAAGGAGAGGAGGACAGTGATGATGACTGTGGTTTCAGTGGGCTTTTTTATGAGGATGTTCAAGACCCTGTGGGCTGTAATCTCAATGTAAATGCACCAGAATTCATTCCTTGTCATTTTGAGCAGTCCAGACCTAACAATAGACTAAGTAATGTTTCTGTGCCTCTTACAGAACCTGATACTGATGGAGGCCCTGCTTTGCAAACTTCATAAAATAGTGCTGAGGACAGTCGTACCGTTATGGAAAATGAAAGTAAAGTTATACAAGAGGAGATCTTAGAAGTAGACAATATGCCTAATGAAGAACTGAACACTGAATGTGATGTGAATGACAAACCCTCTGAGCAAAATTCCTTAGCTGTATCTTCCGAACCAAAACTGCAGAGACTGATTTGGCCCCCACAGAGACTTACATGTAACAGTTTGGGACATAGAACACAGAAACCTGTAACCACAGCTCATTGGAGAGTCTGCACCCATAATCCCTATTCCCCTCCTACTCCAGTGGTGACACCCCTTCCCAAGTTATGCATAAGATTGATTAACCTTGGCAGAATGTACCTTTTAAATGCAAAAATATTGTTCAGTTGATGGTGCATTAGTGCATGTAAATATTTTGCTGCTAATCTACCTTTGACTTGGGGGGACCCAAGATTTTCAAGTGGGGGGAGAGTGTAGCTCCCACTGTATTTCAGTGTCTACATCACATTATCGAAAGTTTACTTAATCAAATTAATAAAGGTTGAACTTTATTGATCGATTAAGTAAAACATCAAATAACGTAAAAAAAAAAAAAAACAATTTAAAAAAAAACTAAATGGCGTAGGCAGGGGGGCAAGTCCCCCTGCACCCCTCACCCCCCCACACTTAAATATACCAACTCCAAGACTGCACTACACTGAGGTAAATGGAAATCTTCCCTTACGGAGATTTCTGTTTACTTGCACAATGTTTTTCACTTTCGATACTGTCGTGCTGACAATATCAGACTCGATATTGTCAGCTTACAATGTGAAGTAGACCCATATTTCATTGTAAAAGTAAAAGACTGTAGTTTTTCATTACACCACAAGGTGGAGCTTCTTTCAGGAATATAAAAGACAAATTTCAAAAGTGAAAGAGGAGACTGAGATACTACCTGAAGGAGGGAAGACTGAAACAGGGAGCTGAAGAGAAAAAGGGCCTTGCAGCATGACTGGATTTTCTTTTCTAGTGCTTTGAGACAGGGAAGTGAAGTAGCGGATTGTGTCTGTCTTTTGCTGAAATCCTGGATGATGGTACTTTGTGGAATCAGGAGATAAGTCTAAAACCAGTAGTTCCAAGCCTGCATATGATTCAGCAAGAAAAGGAGTTCCTTTGAGCCTAGTACAGAGAAGCCATAGATGATTACCAGGGTTCTGGCAGGTGATTTTTCTGCTTTTCTCATTAGAGGAACCATGGTGCCTGGTCACTAGGATATTCTCGATGGAGTGGTGAGAGGCTCTGGCTGTCATTTTATATTTTTATAAGATTGTGGATCCCCTCCCCCCAAATGCTTTGTGGATTACAAATAACTGGGATCCATATGGGCTCCAACTTGGGCCCCATCATGCCGGCAGCAAAACTGTAAGTAGTCACTGACCAATGAACACGGTATAATAGAGTGTTTCATAGTTGGTCTGTTTAGACTTGATCAAGGGGTTGAGGGTGTTAGTACTGCTCAATGGCATTGCATTTTCTCATATTTGTATTGTTGCATTATAAATCTTAATTGTTCAATGACATTGCATTTTGCTCGTGTTAGGACTGCTGCCTTCAAGAATTTTGCTGCTCAATGACAGTGCATTTTCTCATATCTGTATTGTTGTATAATAACTCTTATTGCTTAATGACATTGCATTTTACCCGTGTTTGTATTACTGCATTATAAAGCTTTACTGCTCATTGATATTGCCTTCTTTGTGCATGTTTGAATGTCAGGACCTTTTTCTGTTGAGTTCTGGGGAATAGGGTGAATATGTATGTTTTCATTGCATGCATCTCACCTTGTCTTGTTAACTGGTGCACTGTTGAAATAATTTCTTTTTGGTTGTGCTATTGCCTTTTAAACTAGATGTATCACCTAGAATAAAATCTGTCATTCTTGCAACCTTGGTGTGTTGGGCCTATAGGGGTGTCACCAGAGTCAGGTAGGAAGAAACCCATATCTACTTCAGCTACACCTGTGGGTGGACTACATGTAAAAAGAGGAAGAATTTAAGGATAGCTTGGATTGACTAAAAAGCATTTCACAGTATTCCACATTCATGGATAAAGAGTGATTAAAAATGTATAAGATACATCCTACACTGATCGAATATATTACAGTGACTATGAAACAGTGGCAGGCCACTATGCAATTAAGCCATAATGAAGGACAAATTATTATTCCAGGGATAAAAAAATCAAAGGGGGATATTCCAGGGTGGCATCTTGTCACCGCTGCTATTCTGTCTTGCCCTAACCCCATTAAGCTGTCTACTTAACAGATTAGGCCATGGCTATAATTTGGCTGCTAGAAAACAAACAAGTGCAAAGGCTTCTCATCACTTTGTTGATGATTTAAAACTATATAGCTCATCAGATGAGGAACTGAAAGCACAACTGCAAGTAGTCAAAACTTTTCAGATGATATAAGAATGTAATTTGGTCTTGATAAATGTGCAAAAGCAACCTTGAAAGCAGGAAAGTTGCAGCACCAAGAAAACATCAGTTTGGGACAAGAATGTGATATAAAAGTACTTGAGCAAGAGGGAGTGTATAAATATTTGGGAAGTGATGAAGGGTCAACAATAAAACATGAACAAAAGTGAATAAAACTTAGTAAGGAATATTTTAGAATACTTTAATTATGTAAACAGCATTGACATCTAGGAACTAAATTCAAGCCATAAACCAATTTGTTCTTCCTGTCCTAACTTACAGTTTTGAAGTGATTGACTGGTTCCAAAAGGTGTTGGATAGATTATATAGGAAAACAAGAAGGGTGCTTCATGCTTATGAAATGATTTATAAAGATCAGTGCATACCAAGATTATATATTTCCTGTTCTGAAGGAGGTATGGGCCTCCTTGAAATTGATTACATGTACAAATCTGTAATCTTGGGAATGCACACATCTGCTGACCTCACAAGACCCAATGTAGTGAAAGGTTTGAAACATGAGGAGAATAAATCTAAGATAACTTCCCTGCTTAGTCTAGCAGAAGCATATCGGCACCAAGCGGGAATGAAAATCAAACCAGAAGTAGATAAAAATCAGGCAGCAACTGAATGTGCCAAAAAACTAAAGAATACAAGGTGAAGGATTAGATGAGAAGGCAAGAAATGTGGAAAATGCATAAATATAGCTGCAAGTACAGAAAACTCCTGGAAGAACCTCATGTTGATTAGGATCGAATGCAGGAATGGTTAAGGAGAGGCAAATTCAAACCAAAAGATGGAAGGTTAATATTGATGACCCAAGATAGTGGGCCACATAGACGTTGGTTTACAAAGTCCACTGAACATGTGGGAGACACAGACAAATGTAGGTTTTGTAAAACAGAATTGGAAACAGCCACACAGCTTGTTGCTGTCTGTGACATACTAATGGCAGAAGAACTGTATACTGAAAGGCATAATAATGTGGCAAGACTCTTGCACTGGGGATTGTGCAAACATTATGGTAATGAAGTGACTGAAAAACACTGGAAATGTGAACCACAAAGCATCATAAAAAATGATGAAGTCTACATCAGCATGGGATCACCCATTACCAACAGTTCAAAAGACAGATGCGAGAACCAAAAACAGTGGTCTATGAACAGAAGACAAAAGTAATATTGATCACTGAAATAGCTACATCCAGTGACTACAGTGTCTCATGTACAGAGAGACACAAAGTCATAAAATATCAGGATTTGCAGGCAGAAATGAGAGAAATGTGGAAGAAAGATACTCAGACAGTTCCAATAGCAGTAGGAGCAATGAGTCTTATAAAAACAATCTACAAGCGTATTTAGATATATTACCAATACATATAACTCTGTATGAATTGCAGGAGTCATTACTGGGCACACTGCAGGTGCTGTGAAGAGCACTGCTGGCTAACATAAAAGACTGAAACAACACTAATTTTATTAACTTTAATCATACTTTGACTTAGGAATGGGGTCCATTCCAGTTATTATATTAGAAACCCAAAAGACTTGGAAAAATTAAAAAAAGTGAAAAAGGTTCACTATCCTCTCTAGAGATTCTTGACAACTTTTAAAATAAGCTGCAAAAGTAAGGCAATTGACTAAATATGAAAAACTATGAATGCCCTGCAGCCAGAAATGGGCAATATTAGAGGAGTCAGTCATTTTGTAAATAAAATGTGAAGCAGACACAGAAAAACTTAAGTCTCCGAAATCTTTAAGTGTTGGAATGTGATGATAAACCCCCTTTTGAAGAGGGTTACAAGAAAACTGAGATGTGGAAATAGGAGGTACCAGAGACTGTGGTGATGTGAAGGTTTAGAAAAGAAAGGTCAAGGCAGGTCTCTAAGTTTCACCTTCTTTGGTACTGGAAAGAATCCTGAATAGAAACCTTTCCATATTTGATCTAAGGGAGGAAATGGGAGTATGACTGGTTAGATGAAAAGGTTCATATATCAACACTAGGCTAATTTCCCTCCCTTGTCTGACACCAACAAGTATGAGTTCTCCTGCAGAGGATCTGCCTTTCTTGGTCCTTCGTGACGTCTCGAGGAGCAACACCAGAGGGATTGAGAGAAAGCAATGAATGGTCAGAAGTACTTTAAATGGCCACAACACAGTCATTCAGCGGTGGTGCAGCGGTAGCGTTATTGCCTCACAGCAAGAGGTTCTCCCGTTCGATTCTCGGCTTGGGTTGGGAGTGCCTTCTGTGTGGAGTCTGCATGTCCTCCCCGCGGGCATTCGAAAGACATGCATTGAATGGGTGTGCCTTCGTTGAAGGTTGGGCGTCGGGCTGGCAACTCGGCACCATAAAAACCAACTGCCAATCATTAGCTAACCGGAGTTCCACTGTGGTGACCCCTAACCAGGAAAAGCCGAAAGACAAACAGTCATTCATTGGTGGCTGAGCCAAAGAGGAAAGCAGCTTGAAGACTGAAGATTCTCTTTCAACTTTCTTCTTTTTGTGGATATGGGAGGGAAGAAAAACAGCCCAAAAACTGTCCCATGTCTACAAAAAAGGGTCTTACAAGCAGGTAGTGAAGCCATGGACAGTCACAACGTGACTGAAAAAAACAAGTTTTGAGGTGAATTCTTAATGACAGCCCCATGATCACTAGTCTTAGCTACTAGACTTTTTTATTTTTTTAAAAGTAAAACTTCTCACAAAAAATAAAACTTTGAAAAGTTAATCCCCACTGTGAATCCTGACTAAAAATTTAATTTGTAAGACATTTTTTTAAATAACAAACACTAAAACAACAGTCCTACGCATTAGCAATAATTTCTGACAGAAAATAAATTTTATTCACAAAAATTTAAAGTAGAAGGTATTTGCCAGTGGGGTAGTTATATTCCACTGATGAAGGCTGCTTTGCCGAAACCGGTTTGGAGAAATAAAATATAATTGCCTGTTTGATGACTTGTATTGTTTTTGCTGTCTCTTTTTTGCCTTGAACACCTGAGCGCTGGCAATTTGTGTGTGGTTCCTGATTTGGTTTGGCCCTGCATTGCCATACTTGCAGAGCTCTTCCACTACTGTAGGTATAATCCTAGCCTTGGAGAATAGCAGAGCTAGCCAACCATCAATCATCTGAAGCTCAAAGGGAACAGCATACATCAACAAAGTTCTGAAGGCTTGGCTTCCTCACCACTGACTTATACAGTTCTCCTCAAGCTGTTTAGTGGTTATGGTGCGAGGAGGTGCCCTTAAGCTATGGAAGCTGACCAGATGCCATATCTTTAAAGGAATATAACCCATACGGCTTAGGCTACTACAACAGTGATCTAATGACAAACATCTATTTTTTTACTACTTTGCTTCTACTTTCTGAGAATGTAACTGGATTAACTATCAACTTCCACTACTCTTGCAAACATGGTTATTGAATTTATAGCCCTTATTCAGTGATGACATAGACAGTCACCTTAGGCTATATGCAGAACAGACATTTTGCATAGGGGCAGAAGTAGTAATGAGTATTGTGCTCAGTGTACATGCTTATTGAAGTGTGCTACAGCATGGAGGAAATCCTGCATGCTACTATAGTCGCATTTATGCTTCAGTAGACATTTTAGATAAAGTTTCCTAGATACTGTGAAGGGGGTAGTGGTTGATGCACACCAATTATAAAAGGCACTGGAGATGGCGCTGCATTTTTACTGCCAGAGATATGCCCCCTGGCTAGCCTGCTCCTGATGCTTGTCATACTGCTTGCTGTCTCATATTGCCTTGGGGGACATGGATATTATTTTCACCCTGTGCATTTGGTTACTGAAGTTGTGAGTATGGCACCACATTCTTCTATTTGTCCACAGGGAACTCGAAACAGCCATATCTCTCTGCAACTGAATGTCACTTCTGCCATGTTTCCCTGACCAAATGTACCACCGGGAAATGTCTCACCATCTAAGTGCCTGAATCTGACTCTGATATGTAGAACTGTCTGCCCCTGGCTCAGGTTATGGCATAAAATGGTCACTAAACCTGTCCATGTATCAAATTAACAGTAAAGAAATCCTGATGAGAGAAGTAGGACTGCTGATTGTTCTCAGTAAAAATGAGCTGAGGTGCATATAACATTCTACAAGCATCCTCTGACATGACTGCCATGTCCATTCTAAAAGGGAAAAGCAAAACTATTGCCTAAAGCTGACAAATGTTGGAGAGGGGTGTTACTGCTGCTGACTGGCTAAAGTCATCTAAAAGCTGCTCCCTCTCCTGCTTATACATGAATAAAGTTTGATAGAGTCAAAGTACCTTCATTTTAGAATATATGTTGTAATGAGTGGTGAACAATTACACAGATAATATCTGACATGCACATTTCTGTTCATTTATTTGGCAAACATTATATTTACTCATGCTTAACAGTTCTCTGAACTGAAAGCAAGGGTGTTTAGAAAAGTCTTGTTTTATTTTTTCTTTTCTGACATTGGCATAACAAAATAGGTTGCAGAGTTAATACTAACGAGCTGTGAATTTATGAAAGGTGCTTAAAATATTTGAATTTGTTTGCTTCTTGTCAGTACTCACAGATTCAGGTGCTTTAATGAAAACCTTGCTTTTGCCTAGCTGGAACTGGTCAGCATCCATGTTGACAGATCTCAACAAATGTAGGACTCCCTGCTTCTCATCTCCTCTCCAGACAGGCCAGGTCTCTTTTGTCAAGATGGCATATCTAAACAACAGAACACAATCAAGACTTAATAATGACCTTTTACATATACTAAGACCAGCATTAATCTTCCCAAATACATGCCTCATACATTGCCACTGACCACTGTATGGTAAGCTATGAAGCAAATAGGTAGTGTTAGAGTTAAAACAGGAAAACTTTGCAGTGAATGTCAATTTAGAGTCCATCCATAGTGCTTTAAATAATGGTTTAAATATATGTATTTTTTAAGGGCACAACTGCAGTGTTCATGGTTATCAGATTAAAGACACAGTAATATGAAAAAAATATATTCTCATCTTCAGTTCTGGAATAGCACCACCCACCTACTTTTATAAACCTTCTCTTCTGTAAGCAGAAATCCTGGTATCAAATTACTTATGGACATGGCACCAGAAGTAAAGTGCAAATGAAATCTACACAGTAAAATCAGGAACCCTCACAAAAGCACAACAGCTGCAACCTCACCACTATGTGGACTTTTTTTTGTCATGCCAGATGACCATCAGTCATTCACCCAGCAATCTTGAGCCAGTTACTCCAGTTGTAATGGGTATCCCTCACATGGAGGCAGAAGTGAGACATCACCCAGGCAATCATGGTGGTAGTTTGCGTCTTTGCTGGTAATGAAGATTTTTTTTTTACTGGGTCCTTAACCCTGTCCCAGTAGCCAACAGGTGTACACACATCACCACAAAGCAATCTACTCCCTTTCCATGCATGTGTGGCCTACCATCCATATGCTAAATAAGGATTATTGTCACTTTCTTGAGATCAGCAAGCCTACATTCACCTCTGCTTGCATGATGGTAATTAGCTGAACACATGCCATCTCTCCCACCCCAACCCCTCAAGCCAGGATGGGCGACGTGGCATTTACTTATTTATATTTAATTATAATAATTATATTTATCTATTCTGTCCATCCCTTTTCTTTCAACCATAATTATCTTTTTTCTTTTTATAGTCTAAGCTGCTTTTTTCAGCACCCACCAAATTTCAACTTCTCTCTACCTAGTGCTAATTTACTACTCCTTTAATCACTTTGTACCTATTCTCAAGTCTTTTATATGTATCATCTTTCCCTCCTTATCAATCACCTCCACACTGCCTTGCTGTCACTGTTTCAGTATATGTGCCACTAACATACCATCTATTTTTTTCTTGCCTTCTATACAATATATGTTTTTAATATTTTCCTCTATACCATTACATTTCACCTACACATCTACAGTTTCCCTATGATGGTACAATCTACTTTTATTTGTAAGAATGTTAATTAGCAATGTTTTTTTTTCTATGCAGATTATTACTATTACTCTATAGTGTATGTTTTGTTAGACATCTCTTTATTTTGTCATTTAGTTGTTCAGCTTACTTACTGCCTGTATTTCTTGTATTATCCTGTAATGTGTTTTCTTGGATTGTATTGTAAAATTATGTGTTTCTGGTATTGTATTGTAATATTGTTACATGTTTCTGGTATCTTATTGCATGGATTTGCATGTAAATGTTTTTTGTAAAGGAGCTTTTCTCCCTGGGCCTCTGGCCCAGTCAGACATCCCTGGTTAACAACTGGAAAATAAATACATAAATAATTTATTTTGAATTTGTTAACTGGGTTAGAGCACTGATCCCACTGGACCTACTTCAGTCTCAGTCCAGGATAAACACAACAGATACAAAATGAATTACAAAACGTAATCTATACATATATTTTATGCAAAGTGAATATAACAGTTGGCTTGAAGGTATAAAAGCAATAGATAAACGATATTATAGAGAGTTTCTGAAAAAGCGCAATATATACATGCATTACATAATGCATTATATACACACATCATAGCTGGCATTCTGAAAGAATCACAAACAAAAACAGAATCAGAACAAGGTATGTAGACAGAAGAAGGGAATGAAGATATTAAGTTAAATGACCAGAGAGCTAGAAGTTGCATCTTCCTAGAGTCTTGAAATGTGTTATTTTTGATCGGAAAATGGGGTAAGAAGAATGATCTTTAAAAAAAGAAGGGAAATATTCCCACAGTTTGGGACCAAGGACTAAGAAAGCATGGTCTGTGCAGTGTAGCCTAGTTTACGTGGGTTTACATGAGAGGATACAAGTGGTTAAGATTTCTAAGGCTGTAGGTTGGTGAATAGGGCACTCACTCTACTCTTCCCTACCCAACTGTTCTAGTGCCAGAACTACTGTTCAAAGTCACTTTGGCTCAACCTCTAAGGGCAAGAAATCTGGACAAAGGCAACATTACTGGGGAAACAAAGGCCCAAAATCAGGGACAGATTTTAAGTATTGCTCTTATAAACTTAGAAAGTTGCTAGTTTTCGTGTGAGCACGCATCTTCTGAAGGATATGAAGTCTGAAACTTAAATAGATGTAATTATTTAGTAACTTCTGTTCTCCGTGATTTGCCAGCAATCCTCAAATTTTATGAGGAGCAGATTAAAAAAAAAGAAGCCAAAAATCTGGACAGTTGAGAGGTATGGTTTGATGGGACTGTAGACAAGTCCTTGTGCTGTTACGTCACAGAACCTGGACAGCTATCAATTTGGTCTAGAATTACAAAAGATCTTCAGAGCTGTATATACACAAAGATGAGAGTATTAGGTTGGTGCCTGAAACTAAGTTTCAACTTCCTGATACATCATGCCTGTCAGAAGATAATTCAGTACTAAGACTAGGGTAAAAAACAAAATGGTATCTTTGTCTGTGTATGAGTGAGAAAGGAATTACATATTTCTGTAATCCCAGTTTCTTTGAAAACTTATACAGATTGCTTGGTATATAATTTCATTATATTCAGGACAGTGGCTGCAAACTCAAAACTGCCTGGTAGACTAAGAAAGAGAAAAAAAATACATATCTTTCCACATCTAAAATGTGCAAATAATACCAAGGACAAAAAAGATGGTACCAAACAAAATAAAAAGAGTTATGAAGCTGCCAGTATTAAACTTTTATTCTTAAGGTATAGTTTCAAACAAAAAATAGGCTATATTTACATACCCTAGAGTACTTGGCCCATATTCAGGATAACTAGTGTCCAGTCCTTTTATAATTCACACATTAGTTAACATGTGGCCCAAGTAGTAGTACGTTTACTAACTAAATAATCTACTACTTAAAAACTTTAGGTCAGTGATTGGACTTGCATAAATAGAGAGAAATGTAGTGCAAATCAACAGAGGAGACTTGAACTGTTAAGATGACTACTTTTCTCTCAGCTGGTGTCAGCTGAATTTTGTGCGTCTTCGTTACAGCTGTGTTACAATATGACTGGCCCCCACTTATCTTCACTAGGGATAAGCAGGGTTCAGATTATGTGAATGTCCCAAGTCTTTGATGTCCCTGGGAACCAAATACAGTCCACAACAAAAAAGTAAAAGTGAGACTACTGCTTTCTGGCAAATGTTTTTTGTTGACTTTATTGTGCACAGAAAATACAGACTAACACATGCAGGTGGTAAAGAAAATTAAGGTAAAGGTGAGAGGCTAAACTGAGCAGACTCACACCTTCAAGTAGACTAAGGCAAAATGTAGCCAAAGAGATATAATCTGGCAAATGATAATCAAAGAGTGAGACAGAAAAAACAACCAAAACTATGGTTATAATAGCTAGAGGGTCTACCTCATTAATGTTTGGGTAAGATCATCATCATAATTCACCTAAGTATACCATCCCACCCAAAAAAGTTTTTTGTTTTTGCTCCATGACAACACCTCGCTGTAGATCGGCATGAGAAAATATTCTACAAGTAGTTATATATTCTTGTGCATGGACAAGCCTTATAAAGGATACACAAATTGTAAAAAGAGGCATCAAACATGGTACAAAAAAAAAAAAAAACTACTGAAGGGGCAGTACAAATGACTTAATTAAAATAAACTGTCTGAACACGGCAAACTTTCCAAAGCCAGGCAAATTCTGAACCATACCTCCCAATCGTACCGAATTACTCTGTAAAAAATGAGTTATGGGGTGGTATGATTCCTGAGTGGCACCCCTTCATTTCCAATTTCTTTCATGCTTTGTCTTCAAATTATTTTTCGTTTCACACTTTTCAGCTGACGTCATCATGTGCGCGATAACGTCAGCTCCATCAGCCTGTTGGAATTGAGCTTTGCGCTTCAAGGAACATTTCCGACTGCTTGAACACACAGGATCAGCAAAGAGAGTTTATGACAATGGGAGATATAGTCAGTTGAGTTGAGTTTATTTTCCTGCTAGCAAGAACAGGGGAAGAATGGAGTTGCCCGCTGCTTGGGAAATAAACTGCTGCATACAGAGCTCAAGTACTGTTTCTCCACCTGAACATATTTACTTCAGCCAGTGTGTGTGTGTGTGTGTGTGTGTGTGTGTGTGTGTGTGTGTGTGTGTGTGTGTGTGTGTTTGTAAATGCCCCCAATTGAATACATCTGGTGGCTAGAGGTACTCAGGCTCAAACCCTGTACATTGGGTACAGGTAAAAAGGGGCCTAAAGTCCCTAGCTACCACCATGTGTGAATTTATGCCTCCTATTTTTGTTCTGTTCCTCATTAAATCTCTCAAATCTTTTCAGGATTTTGGCATTTGAATTTCACACTTCATACTCTTCAGAAAATAAATGGTAAAACAAAACCTTTTATTTTAGCAATTTTCTAAGTTTATAAGATCAGTATTTGAAATGTGTCCCCGCTTTGTCCGGGTTTTTTGTGCTAAGAGGTTGAGAGCTATGGTGAGAAGTGAGAACTGAATTCACTAAATGATAGCCATTTAAGTTTCAGTCTTCCTGTCTTTCAGGAAACTGCTGATTTGGCTTAGTGGTATGTTGCTCTGACTGTAGTGCACAGTGTCCTGGGTTCAAGACTTGGCAGTGAAATGCATGGTGGTAACACATTTTATTCAAGCAACTTTCCAAAATTATACAAGCAATGTTTAAAATGTGTCCCTGATTTTTGGCATTTTGCCACCCCCCGCCAATGAAAATAATTGGAAGAAGCTGTGCTAGATGCCTATGGCTTACACTACTGTCATTCTATATTTTTATATATCTACATATCCATCTATATATATATATATATATATATATATATATATATATATATATATATAAAATGTGTGTAGAAGTAGACTTTTATCATGGAAATGTTCTGAAAAGGGCAGTTGTTTCATTATTGGTTCATGCATTTTGTTTCATTGCCTACTGGAAAAATGTTCAGACAATAAATTTAAAATGCAATTGTGTGTGGAAGTAGACTTTTATGATGGAAATCTTTTGAATAGGGCAGTTTTGCCATTACTGGTTCATGCACTTTGTTTCATTGCCTACTGGAAAAATGTTTAAACAATTCATTTAAAATGCGCTCTATCTTAAGTCTAACAAGTGTGCTGTATTATACAAGGAATATAATTTAATAAAGTCAGGAAGGTGTATCAAAGAACGCATGTATGTTTCTTGTTTTGTGTGTAAGGGGCTTCTGATTTGAAAACAGCCCAAAGGTAGTCTTTATCCACCACTGGGTAGATGCATTTTCTTTGGATATGGTGTGGGTTTCGATGCTGTTTCAATGAATGTGAGTTTCAATGGCAGAGAAGTTTTAATGCCAAGTCTATTTTCATTGTGAGACAGTATTGCTTTGTTTAGCAGATATCTATTAGTGTTTGTGCATTGTGCTATAAAACGTAAAAAAAAATCCAAACAATCATTGTAGATGTAAAGCAGTATGCACACATTTATGGTAAATGGGGAGAAATAAACAGGTAATGGGACATTGGAATGGCTGCAGGGGACTCCGGTGTCATATTTTGGTTATCTGTTCTTCAGTTTGCGTTTGAAAGTTGGTATCCCACAATTCTACTGGAGTGGCCGGGGTTGTGTAATTATGCATGCAAATTTTACGTTCATCAGCATACAGATTTGTACCTACTTTTCATGGGCCTTGTCCACATTTTTGATGTTTCCAGGTTGAGAGGTATGTTCTGAACTGTATGTTTTTTATATATATTTATATATATATATATATATATATATATGATTTTTAGTTTACATTTCTGATTTATTAGTCCTATTTCACATGCTGTTTATAAGAACAGTACAATTAGTCACTCAGTGGCTAAACTTTTGAAGTGCAAGTTCCAACACATTGAAGAATGAACAGCAGCAAATTCTGAAATACATAATCTCCTGTTACACATTTTTTAAATTTTAACACCTTTATTGAAGTATCACTTAAGAGTAGGCTGCGGTGGTGCAGCGTAGTGTTGTTGCCTCACAGCAAGAGGTTCTCCCGTTCGATTCTCGGCTGGAGTGCCTTCTGTGTGGAGTCTGCATGTCCTCTCCGTGGTCAAGTGACGTAAAAAGACATGCAGGTAGGTGCATGTGTGAATGTGTGTGCCTTCTTTGAAGGTTGGGTGTCGGGCTGGCAATTCAGTACTGTAAAAATTCACTGCCAATCATTAGCGGACCGGAGTTCCGCTGTGGCGACCCCTAACCGGGAAAAGCCGAAATACATTACCATTGAATTATAACTTAAGACTCAGGCAAACATACATTTATATAAAAAGAAAACAAACCATATTAACATATTCCCAGTTGCAAACATTATACATCATATATATTCTTTTGTATATCTATCAATTCAGCATTACATAAATTGATCAATTCCTGACTTCTCTTAAACCTCACTCCTCCTCCAAAACATTATTTGGTCTGTATTGTTCCCACAATTTCCATTTTTCTTTGTAATTTGTTCTTACTCTTTTCTAAAGACCCCACTTTCAGTTCTTTTGTCTCTGTTATAATATTCAGTTCTTCAAATACAGTTGGTTTAGACTTTGATGTCTACTTTCTAGTAACTGCATTTTTGGTAGCCACCAGAATTAAACTTAACAAGTCCTTACTATGTCTGATCAATTCAGATCCTGTATCCCACAGTTCAAAAAATAATTTCCTTAGTTATACCCATTTGCACATCCAATATTTCTGTTAGAGTACTCTATAAGGAGATTTTAAAGTCTGCCAACTCATTGCACTCCCAAAATATATGTTCCCATTTATCGCTTTCTTCCATATCACACCTCCAACAATTGCCAACTACTGAGGAAAAATTATTTCGAGTCTGCTTGGGGCATAAAATACATATGTAAACACTTCCAAGCAAAACTCATAAATCTTCTAGACTCTGTTACATATTTGGAAGCCATACATATTCTCCCATATTTCCCGGGGAATTGCTTATCTAATTCTCTTCCCCCAGTCTTTTCTAATCTCCTCTGACTGACTCCTATATTTTTTGCTCAGTATTTTATATGCCCAACTAGTTATCCCTTTTTAACAGCAGCTTTTGTTCTAGATTCAATTAAAATCTCTGCCATAGTGATAACTAGGGTTCCACAGAATAGGCAAGAGGGGTGTGGAATTTACTGGAGAAAATGGAAAGGCAAAGGAGCCAAGATACTGGGAGCAAATATCTACAGAGAGAAAGGTAATAAAATGGAAAGAGGCCAAGAAGACATTTTGGCTTCAGGCTAGAGACTGCCTTCCGTAAGAGGGATTCATATCAAAGTATAGGCAAAGAGAAAAGGATAGGAGAATCCTAAGTGAAACACCTGCTTTAGTAGAATTTTTAATAATTTGTTACCTTCTATTAATCTCAAACACAGGCATGATTTATAAAACAAAATTCTCACTGTAAACTAGAGATGGCTGGTGTTACTGTGCTGCAGACCATTCAAATGTGTGGTGTTTCTCCAAATGTATATATTATTTTGTTAGGTTTAAAACTTTGTACTTATTTTTCAAGCTTCCACAATTGACTTATTTTTTCCACTTCATTGTGGCAACGCTCAAAGTAACTGTGAGGTCATAACATAGCTCTTATATTACTTCACACATCTGTGGGAAGCAAAGTATTTACATGACTGTTAGCTGCTGGGCTGAGTTTTAAATAATTCCAAGAAATATGATGATCTTCCTATTTATATGCAGGCTGTTGTGCTTGGTGTTACTTCCACCTCTTGTAATTGTTTGTGTGAAAGTGTCATTACACAGTGTCCTCTGAGCAAAAATGAGGAAATGCCAAAATTAAGCCCTCAAGAACTTTGGACTACTAAAAAAATTACTGTTATTGTGAACAATGAATGAATAGCTAGCTTAAGAACACTGAAAAGACTAGTGCAAGTGAAACATTCTTCATCAAGAACTGAGGAACTGAATGATTATTTGTTTAATGAAACTCTACCAGCTGCATTTACTTGTGTATGCTTTTTTTTCCCTTTATCACCTACCTTCCAGCTGACCATTAGCTGCTCAGTGTTTCTGCAATTGTTCCTTATTCTCCCTGGTACTACCACCCTTCCCGGGTTGTGACCACAGCAGCCATTGCTGGGTTGGGATAAGGAAGTAGAGATATGAGGTGAAGCAAAACAGCATTATCACATACACTGTTCTTGCATGCCAGAGATTCTTTTATGCCTTTCTGGGCGGAGCTGCTTATCATCATACTCATCATCACAAGTAGTATCAATTACTGCTACTTCCCTCTATATGGAATCTACCATACAATTATAACACCTCACCCATTGTAAGGGAAGTGCTAGGCTGCAGGCAGAAATGCAACCCTCCCTGGGATACTAATCAAACTGCAGTTGGCTGGGTTACAGTCAGAACTATATTTTCCTTCACAGCACATGACAGGCTTTTCTTTTTCACAACTCAAGGGGGAAGGCACAATCTGTGGCATGCACCAGGTGGATGTGAATGTCATAGCTTCTCATACTTCTTTTCCTGGGACAGCACCTCTCTGGAGGTATTCTGCCTATAATGGCTGCATCCTTACTTGCGTGCAAGATGTTCAAAATTAATAAGCTGCAAATTTAAGGTTTTCCTTAATAATTGTCATACAAAGTAGTGAAAAAATGATCTGGTGTCCAACCCTTATCAAACTGTTATGGACTACAAGACAACTCAAAAAGATTATTCCTTGTCTTGCTAACAAAATGAATTAATTGTGAGTTACTAAAACAAGTGAAATGACTGCTGCACAGCAAACTGCAAAACAAGTGACATTAAATGGAGAACTTGGATTTCTAAAAAATATATTAGAAACAACAGCATACCATTTGTACTCTGTACACCACTTCTTGTGAATTAAGTGATTAAGGATGAAGCTAAAAATTGTTACTTTTAAATTAAAAATTAAAATCACTACTCTTTTGTGATAGAATGCAGCTGCACACATACTGAATTTAACAGTTTACTGCACATTAATTTAGTGTAATTCTGTCAGAGTAAATGGGACTAGGAACTGCATTATAATAAAGTACATTTACTAATGCAACTATTGCCAAAACCTATAACTAAATTTAGTAGACAATTATCCGCTAAACAAAGGTGACACTACTTTTTAAACCTTAGATGGAATCCTCTATTTGGATTAAAGTAATTAACTACTTGACTCACATTCCCTAAACTTAGCAAACACAGCTTCATGAGGCATTTCCAGCTGCAGACTCGCTCAGTGATGGACAACATATGGTATGTCCAGAGATATAGCACTAAAAATGAGACTGCGGATGATGGGAAAGATGAAGTGCTGTTAAAAGCTTAGAGCAACTAAATAGATGACTGGATGAACCACAGAAAAAGAGAAAATAATGAAAAACGTTTCCATGAGAATTCTGCACCCATCCAAGTCATTAAGGCTCATCCTTCTCTTACTTCATGCTTTTGCCTACGCTATGCTAGAGAATGTATTCTGCGGTTTACTTTTTACAGAGATACAACTGCAATTATTTCCTCCTCCTCTATCTATCCCTTTCACTTGCCCAATAGCTGTGTCTCATTTAAAGCTAATTATCTTAGCACAGTGACTCCTCTGTAATTTATAAATAATTGATAAACTAATCTGCATTGCTTTTTTTACTACATATACTATGTAATTATTTTCTGTTTATGAGCATTTCATTAAAAGTGTTGATATTTCCCTAACTTTGTACCTGGCAATTAAATAATAAATGGGAAAGTCTATCTTAGCAGTACTTCTAAAGCAAAACAAAACAAAATACACACATGTACACAGCAGCATTTTCACCTACTTATTTTACAAATAAATCTTGTACCGGTAACTTTGCATATTGTACAGGACATTAAAGAGTGGATAAGTGTTGCCTAACATAACAGGCAGGGAAATGAAATGACAGAGTGAAAATAGCAAATAAATTGTTTTTAATTTTTTGTTATTAATAGAACTTCCTCAGAAATAAAATAAAATGCTTAAAACAATTATCTGAATGTATTTATTTTTCACAAAGTCACAAGCTAAAAGTTAACCAAACTTGGGTAAAAAAAGTCACTGGACTGGAATAATGCTCTTGTAACTATACCAACGGGGATATCTTCAAGGGTTGTGAAGGCTTCCAAGGCAGGAAATTGTCTGCTTAGATATGCAGAATTGGCCAGTATCACTATTAATGTCTTCACTGGACTTTATTAGACTGGTAGGCATGGTAATCTGGTTTTGGCAAAAAAAAATAAATAAATAAAAAAGCATTGGGGGCTTGGTTAGATAATGTCATGCCCAAAATGTGGAAGCCCTGATGGGACAGGTGCAAGCCACCCCCAGCAATGCAGAAAAGACAGTCTACCATTGACCTTACAAACTGAAACACATTGAGCACCCCTAGAATAAAAAACAGGTATCGGGTCAGATGTTGAAGTAAATGTTATGCTTACATTGCAGTTATCATTCTCTGTGATGGCAGGATACTGCTTAAAACCAGCTGCTTCCCAGCCTCTGAAACATACTAGAAAAGCTCCATCATGTCCTTCTTATCTTTCAGGGTCTAGCACTGAAGGTAAATCACTCCTGCACGTGCAACAACCAGGCTGTATGCATGTTTGGAGTTGAAGGGATCTAAGAGCATTGGTGATACTACAATGTCTGGTACCAGAGAGACAGCTGAGCATCACTCTATCTTTGCAAAACTTGTACGATTCATCAAAGTATCTAACTATTAAGTCCCCTATAATAAGGATGTTCTCATGTCTAACAACATGTTTTGGGTGCTTTGGGACCATCTTTTTTTCCTTCAGTTGACCCTTGCATGAGGGAGTAAGTAGTACCAGTATCTTTGGTGTGGGGATGTGGTGTGATTATACTTCTGAGATCTAGGCATAGCAGTATGTTGCTTGGAGGCCTAGGATGCTTTGGGAGGGATTTTTGTAGTACTTCAGTATTATTACGTTTGGTTTTGTTTGCGATGATGTGCACTGAGCACTGACCCATTGGAAATACTGGAAATACAATGAACATGAGAGATTTGCCTCCACTTAAGTAGGTATCTGCATTTCTCACAAGTGGATTACATGCCTGGCAACAACAAAGGGGCATCAGTGAGCATGAGACAGTTCCCACACTGCCTCAATGTGCTAAATATGATAGAAAGCTGGCAGCAGAAGGGCTGTGGACAGATGGTGGTCTCATGGTGTTTAGTAAATCTGGTGGGGGGGGTCAGTATAAGTAAGGCTCTGGGTAATATGCTAGTGAAGATAAAACAATATAAAAAACAGCTTAATAAAGAATGGAGGACTAACACCAACCAGTAAATGATTTTGTATTTCACTAATCAAGCACTTCATTAGATTATGGTATATTACATTAAAAATGTATAAATAACATCTAAAGGGCATCACAAGATTGAACAAAAAATTATATTGGTCTTTTCATTTTAAAACATATTTATAATTGATTGCACCATTCAAGGCATTCAACAAAATTTGCTACTTTAAAAAGTTTTTATTTTTGTATTGGATAGTGTTGATATGGGTTATGATGTGGTGGTGAAGAAACATTGCTGGAAGTTAAAGAGTTAAAGGTGGCAAATTTTGTTAAAAATCTGTACGCTAATTTTAGGGCACGATAATGACACTGCTAATAAGACTATTTCAGCTGTGTGACTATACAAATAATTCAAACAAGTTCTTAGGAGTATTAAGGCTTTTGAAAGGGGGCAAAATGAGTTTGCACATATTACACAATGTACTACTTTGATCTTACAGACATCAAAAATAATATTAATTGAGAATAAATGCCTGAGGTTATTAATAACTAGGTACATAATCAAATAAATGAAAATATATGGTATCCAAACAATACAATGGAACAATAATTGTTGCTAGCAGCAAGACAATGCTCTGCTTTTGTCTTTTTAAAGCATTGCAACAAAAAGGACATGCCTTTTTGTATACAACTAGACTCCAGTCTTGACAAAATAGACATCATTTTTGTAACTACTTGTTAAGAGCAGAAGCATAGTTGAGCATATTTATTAACATGGCTTTCCCAGTATCCTCATTTGCCTGCATTTGCTGAATCAGAAAAGAACATGACTGATTTCGCTTGCAATATACTGAGATTTTTTAAGACATTCGAAATGTAAAATAATAAAACTAGAAACTTTATAAAATGTCATCGGTTCTTGAAATTCTGTAAATTAAGAACATCAGGCATTAACTCTATGGGTAACACAGTAATTGACAAGGCAGTTAAACTAATACCCTAAAATGGAGTAAGGAAACATCCATGCAAAGATTTGAATAATAAATATTTAACACCTCTCTTGCCATGGTGAAAATACCCTCATGCTACAAGGAAACAAACATCATTCCATTGCCTAAGAAAGCCTTCCCCTCCAGCCTTAATGACTACAAACCAGTTGCTCTGAAATCCACTGTTATGAAATGTTTCGAGTGGGTGATCAAAATGCATTTGTCACACAGCCTACCTCTCGATTTTGACCCTCTCCAGTTAGCCAAAAGATCCATGACTGGTACCATTTCATTAGTGCTACACAGCTCCCTTGAACATCTTGAGGGCAATGACAAATATGTGAGGATGCTGTTCATAGATTTCAGTTCAGCATTTAAAACAGTGGTACCAATGCAGCTGATAGAAAAACTGGCATTTACAGGAGTCAGTAAACATCTCTGTAATTGGATCCTGGATGTTCTGATTGAGAAGCTACACAGAGTGAGTTTGGGTAAGAACACATCAAAGTGTATCAAGATTAGCACCGGAGTTCCACAGGGATGGGTTCTTAGTCCACTATTACTCATCTTCTTGACCCATGACTGCTATATAAAGCACAAGTCCAACCATATCATCAGGTTTGCTGATGATACCACAGTCATGGGGCTCATCACAAAGGAGGATGGAAGAGCCTACAGAGAGGAGGTGACATCTATGATCAGTCGGTGTGAGGGAAACAAACTTGATCTGAATGTAAGCAAGACAAAAGAGATTATCAACAACTTCAAAAAAAAAAAAAAAAAAGAATACAAACCACCCAGCACTCATGATCAATGGTGAGATTGAAGAGAGGGTTAAGTGTACGAAATTCCTTGGCGTACACATATCAGAGTATCTCTCATGGTCGAGTAACACCAACCAGCTGGTCAAGAAAGTGCACCATCTCCATTTTTTGAGAAGGCTGAAGAAAGCTAAGTTCCTGCCTCATATCCTCTCCAATTTCTACAGAGGTACTATTTGACTCTCAAGTGTGGTTTGGTAGTTGTACAGCTAAAGAAAAGAAGGCACTACAGAAAGTTGTGAGGGTTGTACAGAAAGTAACTGGTACCAGTATTCTATTGTTACAACAGTTTTACTTTGCAGGAAGCATCAGAAGGGCCACCAAAATAATATAAGACACCACGCATCCAGCGCAAAGACTGTTAAAATTCTGGCACTGGGTAGAAGATATTGCAGCATCCACTACAGGACTACCAGATTCAACAACAGTTACTACCTGACAGTGGTCAGATTTCTGAACTTGGGTATAAGTCCCAGGGAACTGGACATTAAGTCAGTTCTTTTTTTGTAACGAACATCTGTAGTCTGTTGTATAACTTATACCTCACAAATTCCAAATAAGTGCAATATTTATTTATATTATCCCTATCAAGTGCAAATATTAGACAGACAACTTAGGCAAGGTGCAATATGTAATGCACCTTTATTTAAATGGGGCAGTTACTATAACTTAGGGGAGGATATACTTATTCTGTATTTAAGTATTGAAATTCTTTTTTTTCTCCTCTTTTGTACAGGTACTGAGAGTAGGACTATATGTGTTAATTGTGTCATTCTTTTACTTGTATGTCATCTCAAGAAGGAGATGATACACAAAATTTTGTTTAGGCTACATGTGTGTGGTCCTAAATGACAATAAAGTTTATTTTGGATCTTTGAACCATTTTGTACCTAGAATTTAACAAACTTATCACAATAAGAACATATTAAACAAAAGAAGAAATTCCTGATTTTGTGGCGGATCTAAACTTCTATACACAGACTACTGATTTGCTAGAACTATAAAGAATATGCATTTTGTGAGTTTGTAGTAATGGCCAAGGAAGGAATTAAGCTTAATATGGTTCATGTTTTGTAGCAGATGCTGGGCCAGGAATCCTGCTGTTCACAACAATTTTAGGAGATGGAAGGTACAGGCATTCATTTACATCTCAAGTGTCAGAACATAAAAGCTTGGAGAATCTTGGGATGATTAAGAAAAGCCATCTTTCTTTCTCTGAGGTAATGTCTGCTTTGAAAGAAGCAAAATAAGGCTAATTATTTGCAAATCAAGAATTTCCAAATGAACCAGACTTTTTAGTGATTTGAGAACGGAATAGACAATTTCTTGGTGTGTTTTTCTGGTTTTATAATGGACTATTTGGTGATGACCTGTTCTGTAATTAAGACCATCCACCACCTCTGCATGCTTTTCCCCCAACTACTGCTTCTCAGCTTGCTGTAAACAGTGTCGAAAAGGTAACATTAAATTTCAAGACTCCAAGACATCCAATGGATCCTGCTTGGTAGCTGAACTACTTTTATGAGAAAGCAAATCTCCTTCCTGCCGACTCATCAGTTCTGAAGGCTCTTTCTTGAAAAAATGCTGTATTAGTTACTATCACTTCTGCTAAAAACTATTTCATAATTGCAAATGTTTATAAAGTGTGACAGTCCTTACTCTGACCCAGTAAATCAAGAAACCTCGATCTTCACAATTGACACTGGTGACGGACTACCACTAGGAGCAAAAATGGATTCACACAGTATGTTCAGATGCAGCTCTCATTACCAAGCGCAATTTCCCTTAAGATCACACAGGGAGCACACTCCAGACCTGGTGCTGGATTCTCTCTCTCTCCAGGTCCCAAACAAGTCTCCACACTGACCACTTTAGAGATCTGTGTCCCTGTTCCAAGTGGCTGACATGCACACACACTTGCATACTTGGTCTATACACACACTTGCATACTTGGTCTATACACACACACACACACACACACACACACACACACACACACACACACACACACACACACACACACACACACACACACACACACACACACACACACACACACACACCTGGGAAAGGCTAGCACAGATTTACCAGCTATGCTCCTTCAGCCCAGACTATAAGGAAATTACCCTGCCACCAGTCAGCTACTCTAAGGCTCTTACAAGGGTACCCAGTTATACTGGGTAAAATTAATACTAATACAAATGGTACAGTTTGACCAAAGCAGCAAGGCTTTCAGAAGTGGCCACAGTGTCACTAAAATAAGCATTAGTACTCTTAAGGTGTTAAAAGTATTCTCTAAAAAACCATCCAAAGTGAAAGGTATAGAAATATTTAATAATTAACAATAAAATAGAAACCATGAGAATACTGTGTATCTAGTTACAATAAACACCAGGGTTTCAATCATGGGAGATATAAAAACACAGTTGGATAGATTCACACAGATGCAGAAAAACAATACTTCTCATCTTACTATATTCTCCTGACTGACTAAAGAATTACTGTTCCCTGGTTACTTACTAAAGCAAGGCAAGATGAAGTGTGATGAGTTGCTTACTACAGCAAGGCAAAATGAGGTGTGTGGTTGTGTGAGAGATCTTTCCTGTCAAGTTCCACAGTGCTGCTGTGAAAGCTCTTGAATACCTCTCTTAACATCTAAAAAATAATTTCAGTGCTGGTTATAGAAGGACATCTCATCTAGTCATCTGACTCTGGTACAATACACATGCAGAGCTTTGCTAAGATCTGCTGCAGCATCTTAAAGCTATAAAACAATTTCAAAAACTTCCTCCCTTTCGGAGTGCAATTAATTCACCTCTAAGAGCAATACAGTAAGATTCCTAGTCCTGGTTTTCCCAAGCATTTTTGTGTCTGGCTGGATTCCAACCTGAAAGATAAAATCTTTATGACCTAAAGCAACCTATTTTTCAAAATCAGCTAGACTGAGATTAACCTCTTCCCTTTCAGAATTCTCTGTGAAAACATATACATTTAATCAGTTATAATAATACTGTCTGAAATACATGTATAATAATAATACTGTCTGAAATACATGTATATCTCTTTTCTGTCCAGCAAGACCCACTGCTGATACAATTTTAACACAAACAATTTTACAAATACATTTTTAACACAAGCATTTTTGCAAATCAGTGTGAAAGTCAAATGACATAAAATTCTTTACAAAACTCCAGCTAGCTATGCTGGCATATGTTACACATGCACTGCCCTACTCTCCCTGGCACAGATGACTCTACCTCATATCATCACAAAAGAATCATGAACAACTTTCCACATGGAAAAGGGGAGTATGATATATTTTTCCTTTAAGAGAACAGAATACAATGTATTCTTCTTTACTTACAGCTGCCTGCCCCCCCCACAAAAAAAAAATCAAGATACTAGACTGCATCTTTTAACACCTAGGGACTATCCCTGGTCTTTGGCTAAATCTCAGTAGTCCTATGAATTTCCTGCAGTAGCTGTCATATTACTCAAACATGTACTGCTATGGCTAGTGCTTCACTTGTCTATACTTTCTTTCTAAACCACAAAGTGAAACTAATTCCACTGTAACAGTTCTTGCTCAATTTGTTACAGGAATTTTAAAGATGAAACCAACATACAGTGCTGCATACATGGCACCTCTCCCACAATTTACCTCACAAGGCACTTACTGCAACAAAAAGGGATACAGTCAGAGTACAATGTGCTCTGCTAAGGAAACATAAGAAGTTATATCAGTAACCATTTGAAATGTTGGGACTCGCTATGGAGACTGAATGGCCAAAAGAACAAACTTACATATACTAAGTCCAAGAAGTCAGTTCCTAGAATACTCAGTCTTCTCCGAGATATGGTGATCTTGGAGTTGGTATATATAAAGTTTTTCTCCTGTGTTTTCTGTTTTTTTGGTTTTCCAGCACTCAGTATTCCAAGTGTCACCATTTCAATAGAGAGCTAGCTATAGCTCATACAAAGAGTGGTAGATAACTGGAATATCCTCTATAAAACAGAAGTAGGGTCAAAAATATTGAAAAAATGTCAGAATGCAAAGGACAGGCAAAAGGCCATCCTTATGGAAAGTCAACAGGAGACAAAGTTATTTACTAAGAAGGCTTTACATTATTTCCCACTGAATAACTGGTAGACTAAGAGGAGTCCATGCCATCTTCATCTGCCATTAAAGTCTGTTTCAGCATTGATAAATTTCTTGTAGGCAGCACAACACATGAAAAAAAAATGTACATAATGAGCTGTTTCTCCAACAGCTGCTAATAGGAAGTGCAGAGTACCACATACTCCTGACAACTATTTTTGACACCTAGACTAGACCTTCTGTAAAGTAATGAAATTAAAATACAGGCAACTGAATATAAATTAAAAAATAACACTGGGTGCAATTTTCCCATGATGACACTTTTTGGATAATTCTAGGCTCTGCAACATAATACTAAACAGCGCTATTGCTGACTCTCTACTTTTACACACACACGCGCGTGCACACGCACACACACACACACACACACACACACACACACACACACACACACATGCATGCAAGCCTCTTTGCTTTGGCTGGGTTGGTTATTAAGGACAAGACGTTTTATATTAACCACGTAGCTTGAAACACTTATTTAAAGGTTACTGAATTTTTCATTAACTAAAATCAAAAACAACA
Source organism: Protopterus annectens (assembly GCF_019279795.1). NCBI lineage: Eukaryota > Metazoa > Chordata > Ceratodontiformes > Protopteridae > Protopterus > Protopterus annectens. Next base: position 950,117,912 of record NC_056741.1, on the reverse strand, counting down.
TGCTGTTTTAGAATTTTTGAAGAATAAAGTGGAAGAAAAATTGACAAAACATCCAGCTAAAAACAGTTTAATATATGGATCTGACTGATAAACGTACAACACAAAACACAGGAGCCCTAATGAAACAATGGAGAGAGGAAAAAAAGAGATCAGAGTATGAGAGGAAAGGGAAGGAACATGAAACATGACTGCTGTGGTACTGAGAAAAGTTAAAAATCAGAAACAGTCACTCCAGTGATGCAAACGGGACTTCATTTGATGCTATTTTGTACCAAGCAGAACTTCCAAGAAATAAAAATTAAGGCAGTCTTCTTGTTCCACTTTGGATCACAGAAAGAAGCTGCTGTTAAGGTCTGGGGAAAAAAATGTCTGAGTTGTCAGCAACAAATAAAGCTAAAAAAAAAAAGTAATAGTTTGGCCTTTACTGGAAGGGATGAGTTCTTTAAATGGTCTTACATTTGAACAATGATGTGCAAATGTGATCTAGCTAATAAAACTACCACACAAACTGCAGGTGGTATTAAACTGACCTTCAGTTTCACCTTTCTTATTGCTTCTGAACGTCTGCAGATTTTCTGACTTACACCTCCCACACTCAAAAGCCAGCAGTATTGGCTACAGTCTAGTGACAGGTTTTTCTTTTCCACTTCATATGTGGAAATGCCAACCCATTATCATAAAAGTATCACTTTTATAGACCACTTGTATATTAACTTTGCTGTAGGTGGAACATGCAATTCTCCAGGTATTTACTCACCTATGCAATATTCCTAGTGCTGGTGAATGAATTAATATAATCTGCTGTGGAAACACTACACATCTCCCCCAGCCATACACCTTCAAGGGCAGCAAGCAGTGAATGGTTAGTCCTTTCAACACTGCAGATGGCCTTCTGACGCATTAAATCTTAGTTATGAAATCTGTGTCACACTTCACAGAATGATTTGTTTCTGATAAAAATGCACCTGATACACATTAGTCAAGGAGAAACTCAGATGCAATAGGGCAAGAAGTTTCCTCTTTGCACAACCGCTTTACACAAGTAGAAGGTCTGTACCACTGTATGGAGGTTTCAGCTCTAAAATTCTAGTTAAAGCAGATTAATTAAAAACATAGCTTTTAAAGAACAGTACATGTACAATAAGTCAGTCTGGGGGGGCAGGGAGATGATGAAGAGGTGCCCATCTGCTGCTTTGTGTACTTGTGGAAGGTACAGGGGCCTCTGCCTCTCTGCTGACAGCTTGGGGATTGAAGATGATTGGTGGTATATGACCCAAGAAATGCATCTTTGTATGAGGGAGGGAGTATAATGACATGCTACCACAGCACTGTCTGCCATGACACCATGGGTTGAGCTCAAGTCCTCTTCATTAGAGTGATGATGCCAAAAGGGCTTCACAGGGCAAGACCTGCATAGCTTAGGGTACATAGTGAGAGGCACAATCAAAACACATCAGAGGACTGAAGGAAACTAGAAAGTCTAGTGTTGGAGGCATTGTAGGATGGTGGATATCACAAAAAAAAACAAAACAAATAAAAACAATAAATTTATTTCTTCAACAGTTAAAATATCAAATAAAGACTATCAGAATAGTTCTGAAGAGATGCAAATGTTGATGCCTTTACGTACAAGGCTGAGACATGAACAGTCGATCCTGTGGTATAGTAGTTTGAAAATTGTTAGTCTGGACATGTAAACAGACTACCAAATATACAGGATAATAAGCAGAGTACAATATAGCTGCCATACAAAAATTCATATGCAGAGGTATTAGACCCATGTTTATTAGCTGAACACACAGTATCATTAGATTATGCAGAAAGGGCAGACAGATGGAATGTGCAAAAAATATCCCAAGCTACTCCAGTGGTGAAGGACACTTTTGTATTGCATTGCACTGGGCTTGTAACAGGAGGCAGAACATAGGTTGAAGAAGCTAGGAAGCAAGGTTGGTTTTATTTCAGAAACACCACACTTTCTGAAGACTTCACTCACACCAGTCTGACTAAGAATTATCAAGGTGGCCGTGCCTAAAGCAAACCAGAGAAATAACTTTACTACCCACAGGTGAAAAATCAACTAACTGCATATCCTCCCAAGTTCAAACAGGATAGATCTTCAAGGAATTCAGTGATCACCCCATCACTACTGGCCACACATACCCTAACAGACAACATACTGGTGTTGCTAACCTTGCCATGGAGCAGACAGATAAAGATGAATACTCACTACACATGTCTGAGTTAAAACAGATTTCATCCATACTTGGGACTTGCTATTCTGTTTATAGACTTGCCTGAAATCTGTAAGCCTTGTGTGATGAATTAACTGTCTACTGTGAATAGGAGTGATCCATAGTCTGCATATGCATTGTCATATTCACATAAAGCATCGCCCTACCATATTGTGCTTAGGTCTACACCAACTAAAAGACATGACATGTTTCTATTATGACCATACCTCTCAACTTCTTAAAGCAAGAAATCTGGACAAAGCTATAAATAATGGGGAGACAAAGGCCCAAAAATAGGGACACTTTTTAAATATTGCTCTTACAAATTTATAAAGTTGACAGAGTAACAGGTTTTGCAATAGCATGAATTTTCTCAGGGGCATGAAGTCTGAAACTTAAATGTCTGTCACTATTTTCTGACTTCAACCCTCAATGATTTTCCAGTAATTTTACAGAAAACCACAATTTTATGAGAAACAGACAAAAATATGAGGCAGAAATCTGGACATTTTGCGAAAATCTGTATAGTTGAGAGGTGTGTGCATGACATGCTATGTAAGGGCAAAGGGATTTCTGACAAGCTCAGTGACTCAGTGTACACCTACACTGTTGGTGTCCTGGGCATAACCACGCTATATCCAGAGGATCAACTGGGCAGTGAAGCTCAAAGGGTCGATGACCAGCTTTCCGTAGGGAAGAAGCTGTCCTCTATGCATCTGCCTACTGGCTGAAACAAGTGCACTAACAGGTACAAGGACGTAATATATATGCTGGCAGTAGCCAAAGAGATGCCAATGAATTCATCCATTTGTGGGGACCAAAGACAAAAGCAAAAATTCCTGCTGCCAGTACAGATGACTGCTAGAGCTTCACAGCTATCTATCGCTTACTCTCATGACAGGATTACACACAAGGAAGAAAATAAGTTGAACAATGGGGAGATCATGTGAAAGCTGGAAGTCAAAGATCAGCAGGGACACAAAAGAAAAAAAAAACATATGAAGACATTGATTTTTTTCAGCTATTTTTCCAACTGTTACTCAGTTATCTAGATAGTTGACATAGAGACAACATCCTGATGGGCTGGCTCCACTAACAGATACACTGAAAAAAACTGGAAGTTGAAGAAAAGATGTCCAACAGGTGGTGGTTACAATACCATTTTCAGGCACAAGTCCAAAGCTCTTTTAGACTATTATGCCTTCTAACCCTCTGCCCCATTTAACTTATTTACGGTACTATTCAGACATGTTAGGCTTTAATTGCTCTTTATTTCAATCGGTATAAAATTTTCTCTAGTAACCAGAATGAAACAAGCATTTACAGTTCATATCTTCCCAAACTGATTACTGTCTTTGGTTTACACATGATTATTTTTATCACACATTGGACTATATTTTAGCATGCAGCATTTATACATTTCTCAATTCTCACATTTGAGAATACAGGCATTTGGTATTCAGTTTTAAGCTGCTGCTCCGGGACAAAATGAGACAAAGGGAAAATAGTTCTTAGAATTAGAATCACTTGCTTTTCCTGCAAAAATCAAATCCACACAATACATGGAAACAGGTAAAAAAATACTGATGGGCTAAGTATGAAGGTTTACACAGTGGCTTTTACGTTACAAACATGCATACGACTGAGACTACATGTTTACCACAGAAAGTTTTTACCTGTAGCTTTTTTAAGGTTAAGTATAAACTCACTATTTTTATCAGCTTTGTCTTGCTATACTACTTAGAATGGACAATACATTAGTAATTCTGCCTGTTTAAGGAAAATACAATATCCTATGCAGTAAGCCATATAGCAAAGATTTCTCCCCTCAGCATATTACCTAGATGTTTTTGGTACTCAAACTCTTCAATACCTTTTATTTTTACTTTTACTTGTTTTCTTGCCACAGATCATGAAGGCTCTACCATTTTTTTCTATTCATATCTCTTGTTTCGAAATGAATATATCTCAGCCTGCATGACCTAAAGCAGACAGATATTCTGTAGCTTTCATGGGTGATCACTGCCCAAAGTTTTATACTCTAGCACTGAAACTTTCTGAGGTCAATAAAGTGCTATAAAGCGCTAAATTCAAACACTTTTCCAAAGGGTTAGCCGTTGGATAAATCTTTGAATAAAAAACAAGGACAAGTTGTACTACAAAACTTTATGAACTAACTAACTAATACTCTCATTTTTTGTCTGTGAAATTTTGAATTTGTCCATTTAATTACAAAAATAAGCAAATTATCAGTCATACAGGCAATCTTTATTTGCCTTACTAGCTCTTTCGGTCACTGACAAATGAGCAGAGCTAAAAACTTTCACGCTTTGCAAAAGTATGAAAAGGGAGGTTATGTTACATTTTAAAGACTACAGCTTTGAACACAAGAACATTATTTTCACCTCTTTTGTACTGAATAAAATGTACATGGACCAAAAACGCCTTTATCAACTTAACGTAAACAGAGTAATTCAGTTAAAAACAATGACTTTGCTTTCACAGATCATTTGAAAGCCAACACTGTCACCAACTAAACTGATGGGAAAAAAATATGATGCCTTGGCCATGTCATATTATAGGGACTCAAACTCCATTTAGGGAGGAAGACAAAAGAATCTGCAAAACAAAGTTGCATCGATATGACAGCCTTTTCAGGGCTCTAGCATCTATGGCTCCATAAATGGTCTACTTCACTACATATTACCAAATGTGCACAGTACAATCAAGGTCATACAAGTATACATGATGCTTTCTGTACTTCTATTCCTTCTCACACTGACACTTATCTAAAAATCTTTGCTTACTTCTTTGTCATTGGACTGCATTAGTCATGTGATCAAGCTGGTTCCATTACTGTACCCAAGTTAACTCGTCCTGTGCAAAAGGCCAAAAGCTATCGCTCTGAACTTTGACTGTTCTGATCTGGCCATGTGGCCCATGCCAGTTCTAGGAGTCAGAATTTCATTCTTAACTAAGATCTTACTGCTTCGTACACAAAGTCCAAAACCCATCCTACACTTAAAACACAAGAAAAGTCTATTCCCTTATTGAAGCTGCCCATCAGTTCCACAATAAAACAGTCCTTGCCAAGCTGTTGCACCCTTCTTCTACCAAAAAGGAACTAAATAGGACAGACTACACGCAACTCAATGCTGGGTGTGCGTGCATTTACATAGACATTCCTCTTTATATATTTATTCACTGACGGTCCTAACACTTTCTGAGCCTCTGAAAAAGTCTTAGTTCCACTAGATAGAAACATCTTAAGGTATGCCAAATAAACTAGCTTGCACTTGAATCTCTGTAGCTAGCTAGCATCACCATATAACCACAATAAATTCAGCTGTGTGCCTTATCATTGCCCCCTTATCACTAAAATATGCAAATCACCTACTTTAAATTGCAGTTCTTGTGTCCACACCTCATTCAGTATTGCTTCCTTCAGTTGAGAAAGTCTTTCATCTGCTGCTTTTGGTACCCCTTCTGAGATCACACACCATGTGGGTTCACTCTGTCCAAATGGAGTCTTTAGTCATTCCCTTCCATCTAACAAGGTGCTAGTGAATCTTATGCTTCCCAATCTTGTCACCCCATCTACAGTGGATATATAAAGTTTACACACCTCTGTTAAAATGCCAGGTCTTTGTGATAGAAAAAAAAATGAGACCACAATAAATCATTTAAAAAAAATTCCCACCTTTAGTGTGACCTATAACCTGTACAATTCAATCTAAAAACAAACAAATCTGTTCAGTTCTCCCAGTGTGAAAAAAGAAACTTGAGATAAGGGTTAGTAATTCTGACAGTTTTACGAAAATGTAGTTACTGGCTAGTAAGTACACTGCTTGGATGCCAGCAATGAAGACACTTAGCCTCAAAGAAAATCAACTGAAAAGGTGAAGAGAAAAAACACCGACTTAGCAGAATCCTGCAGATGCTCAGCAAAAAACAGTTCAAGCTCTAGTTTTTGTATAAGATATGGCTTACAGTAATTTAGCAGAAAAAAATAAATCAAATGTGGTCAGAGCAGATTAAAAGAAATTATACAACCCCCTATTAATATCCCAAAATGTGTACACTGATTGGTCAGTGTGCACGTTGTAAATCAGAGTTATAGTAATGGAAAAAGGTCCGGTCACCTGGACTTTTTCCATTATTATAACTTTTTTTACAGCAACGGAGAACGCAAGATCTCCGTTGTTTTTTACACACTGTCTCGCTATGTTAAACGAGTTTAACATAGCGAGACAGCTTTAAAAAAAGTAACTGAGATCTTCCTATCTCCGTTGCTTTTTTTAAAGGAGTCTCGCTATGTTAAATGGGTTTAACATAGCGAGACAGCTTTAAAAAAAAGCAACGGAGATTCTCCGTTGCTTTTTTAAAAGCTGTCTCACTATGTTAAACTCCTTTAACATAGCGTGACAGTTTGTAAAAAGCAACAGAGATCTTGCTTTCTCCGTTGCTTCTGCCCACAGCTCTGATGTACTGCGTAAGCATACGCATGCACAGTACATCAGAAAGTACAGTTGTGTACACCTACCATAAATGTAGATATTCGAGTGTCTTCACTGTTGCAGTCATGACTGTAGGGTTCTCCCCTGCCGGCAGGCAGTCCCAGGTTGGCCAGAATCCCAAAGTCTGGGTCCGGCGTCGGCTGTTCAACCATGCTCCCTGATGCCAGAGCGCCAGGAGTACAAAGCTGACAGCTGACAGCCGACGCCATCTTCTCCAGTTTTTCTTGCCCCAGATGTCAGGAGTCCCAAAATGAAAAAGGTCCCATAACCTTTGCAAATACACCTCAGAAGAATGGTGAAAAAATGAACTACACAAAAGTGAAAATAAGAGGGGACAGGAGGGAGGGAAACCCAGACTGCAACAGTGAAGACACTCGAACATCTACATTTATGGTAGGTGTACACAATTGTACTATGTTCATCGTGTTTCACTGTTGCAGTCATGACTGTAGGGTAGAATCCCAAAGCTGAAAGAAAGGGAGGTGGTCATAAAGAAGAAGGGGTGGCTAAAAGGCCCTGCAAGACTGCAGAGGCGAAGCCTGCCCTAGACTTAGAGTAGAGAGGTAGATTGTAGTACTTAGAAAAAGTATGCACTGAACTCCAAGTTGCAGCTTCCAAAATGTCTTTAGTAGGAACTCCCCTGAGAAAGGCCGCAGAAGTGGCAGCAGCTCTGGTGGAATTAGTCCGTATATTCCCTGGGATTTGCTTTCCATGGTGTGAACAACAAAATCTGATTCCATGAGCAATCCATTTAGAAATGGTCCATTTTGAAATGGCTTTACCTTGGGAACTTGAAGCATAAGAAACAAACAATTGTTCTGATTTTCTGATGTCCTTGGTTCTGTCCAGGTAAAAATGTAGTTGTCTGTGTACATCCAAGGAATGTAAGATCCTTTCCCCTTTATTCTGAGGAGTGGGGAAAAAGGTTGGCAAGTGGATAGTTTGATTTAAAGCCACCTTGGAAACCACCTTAGGCATAAAGGTAGGATTAGTCCTCAAAGATACCCTGTCTTGATGAAAAATAATATAAGGTTCCACAGCCATAAGTGCTTGTAACTCTGAAACTCTCCTGGCAGAAGTCAGAGCTAACAGGATGGCTGCCTTCCAAGATAAAAACTTGATGTCAAAAGAGGCAGCAGGTTCAAAAGGAGGCAAGGTTAGTTTTTCCAAAACCTAGTTGAGATCCCAAGCAGGAATGGGAGGAGATCTAGGAGGTCTTAAGTTCTTAGCTCCTCTGAGAAACTGTCTCATGAGCTGGTGGGAAAAGATGGGAGGGTCTGTATTATAATGAGCAGAAATAGCAGAGGCATGTATCTTAATGGAAGAGAAAGAGAGACCCTTATGTAAGAGATCTGTCAAGTAAAGTAGAATTAAGGTAATGTTAGGAAGAAGAGGATCAGAATCCTGAGCCTGCATCCAGAAACAAAATCTTTTCCATTTACCTGCATAAGATTTTCTAGTACTAGGACGTCTGGCTTCTAAAATGACATCCATAACCTGCTTGGGTAGGAAAGAAGAAATCAAAGGTCCTGGATTAACCAGGCCACCAGGCTGAGAGTTCTGACACAAGAGTGTAGAACCTGACTCTGAAGTTGGGACAGAAGGTTCAGAGACGGAGGTAAAACCCAAGGGGGCTCCAGACATAGGCTTTTTAGAGTTGGATACCAAAACTGCCGAGGCCAATTTGGAGCCAGCAAGATTATCATCTTGGGCTTGTCCTGTTTTATCTTCAATAAGACCCGTGGAAGAAGAGGAAGAGGCGGAAAGGCATATCCCGAGAGGTTCCGCCCACTGAATGACAGGGCATCCACTTTCCAAGCTTCTCTGTGGAAAGTCCTGGTGCAAAAATTCTGTAGTTGATGATTGAGATGGGATGCAAAGAGGTCTATGTGAGGACATCCCCAGACTGCTGTTATCATCCTGAATATTTTGGTGTCCAGCATCCACTTGTGTGGATCCGAAAGGTTTCTGCTCAGACTGTCTGCCAGGAAGTTTTGTTTCCCTGGTAGAAACTGAGCTTGAAGATCCAGATTGCAAGCTAGAGCTGTATTCCACAGATCCATGGCTAGTCTGCAAAGGGGGTAGGAATGAGATCCCCCTTGCTTGTTTATGTACCACATAACTGTGGTGTTGTCTGTCCATATTAGTAGTTGTCCTGGTTGTAAAAGATTCCTGAAGGCCAATAGAGCTTTCTGAACGGCTAACATTTCCTTTAAATTGATATGCAGGAGCTTCTGATCCTTTGTCCAAAGGCCCTGCAGATAGTTGCCCTGAAAATGGGCTCCCCAAGCATAATCCGAGGCGTCCGTGGTTAGAATCTGAGTGGCAGGAGGCAGACGGAAGGGTTTCCCTTTGTTTAGAGCACATGCCCTGGACCACCAAAGAAATTCCTTTTGAAGGCAAGGAAGGACGGAGATCAGTATGTCTAAACTGTGGCAATGCTGAGACCATACACTTTTTAGTTACCACTGTATTTTCCTCATGTGTAGTCTTGCATATGGTACGAGAAGGATGCAGGAGGCCATGTAACCCAAAGCCTGCAGGAATTTCCTTGCAGATAGTTGAGTTAAAGTTGCCAAGGTTTTGAAAGTTGAAGCCAGCTGTAATTGTTTTTCGGATGTCAGAAATGCCATCTGGGTTGTGGTGTTTAGAAGAGCACCTAGAAAAGTTATCTGTTGTGATGGTGTCAAATTTGACTTTTTTATGTTTACAGAGAATCCCAGGAACTTGAGGAGGTTCTGTACAAATTCTAGATGCTGAAGTAAGACATCCTTGCTGTCTGCCTGAATTAGACAATCGTCCAGATAAGGGTAAATTTGAATTCCCTTGAGTCTGCAGTAAGCTACTACTGGAGCCAGGCATTTGGTGAAGACCCTGGGTGCAGTAGACAATCCAAAGGTCAGCGCAGAGAATTGAAAGTGCCTTGATCCGGCTTTGAACCTGAGGTATTTTCTGCGATCCTGCCTGATGGGAATGTGTAAATATGCCTCCTTTAAATCCAAAGTTACCATCCATGCATCTTTGGACAGCATTGGAAGTAGCTGCTGTAGAGTAAGCATCTTGAATTTTGGAATCTCTAGAAAGGTGTTCAAGACTGACAGATCCAGAATGGGTCTCCATGAGTTTTGCTTCCTGGGGACTAGAAAGAGCCTTGAGTAAAAACCTTGCCCCATCTCTGAAAGTGGAACCAGTTCTATGGCATTCATAGCCAAAAGAGCTTCCACCTGGTTTAAAGCCTCTGTCCATTGATGTTTTGGAAGGTCTGGCCATCCGCTTGGCCTTGGCAAGGTATGAAAATGGAATTTGTAACCTCTTAAAACCACATCCAAAACCCACTTGTCTTGGGTTGAGTCCAGTTTTGATAAAAAAAGAGAACGTTTTTCTCTGAGAGGGGCTTCCAGGCAAGAAGTTCCTGTAGCCCAACAGAGGGAGCCATTGAGTTTGTGACCTGTCCTCTCCTCCCCTAGGGGTGGAAGCAGTCCACTGTCTTGGTCTATAAGAAGCTTGTGTTTGAGGCCTTCCTCTGGAGCGTCTATATATACCCCTCTGAGGCCTGTCTGAAGTGGGAAAGAACCAATTTTTTGAAGGCCAATTCCTGCTGAATCTAGGTGGCTGTACTTGTAAGAAATCTTTAACTGTTTGCATGGATTTCGCCTTATCCTCCATCTTTTTAATCACCTCTTCAGCTTTTGACCCAAACAAAACATTATGCTGAACAGGAGCATCCAATAATTTAGCCTTTACTTGTTCAGGCAAATTTTGTTCCTTTAGCCATGCATGCCTTCTAATGACTGTGCCGGAGGCAGCAGCCCTACAAAATCCTCCAAGGCATCAAATCCACAGTGTAAACCATGCTTCCCAACTTGTTCAGTGGCATGCAATAAGTCATGTAATTCCTTATCATCTGCACAGGCACAAATGGAAGTAAGCTTTTGTTTTAAAACAGAAAAGAGAAATTGCTGGTATTTCAGCATATGAAACTGACAGTTTAAAGCCCTAATGGACAAAGTAGCAGAAGTGTACACTTTTTTGCCCCATCTTTCTAAGGATCGAGAATTCTTTTCAGTAGGAATGGGATTTTTGGCAGAAGCGGCCTTAACTCCCTTAGGACCCTGAGAAATGGTTTCAGGGTCAGCAGAAGGGTTCTTGTATAAAAACTGTTGGGAATCAGGAACCCTGTAATATCTATCAGGCTTAACAGGAGCAGGAGGAAAAGAGTCAGGGGTTAAGTTAGCCTCCGAAAAGGCATCATCCACAATATCCAAAACAGGAGGAATAGCCAGGGGTGTATGTTGGGGAAGAAGAAGAAAATCCCTCAGTCTTTTCTTAGATTCCGAATACTCCTGTCCTTCCCAGTGGAAATGTTCCCTCATTTCATGCAAAGTTTCCCCAAAAGAGAAATCCTCAGGGGGAAAAGCTAAAGGAATGGATTTCTCAGCATCAGAATCCTCATAAGGGAGGGAAAGAATATTCCTGGTCAGAAGAAGAAACTGAAGAAACAGAAGCCTGATCAGGGGAATCATAATAAACATCCTGCCTTGGCCTTTTATCTGGAGGGGGATGTAAACCCCTAATCATAGTAAGTAAATCCTCCGCCATCTTGAGTAACTGTTTCTGTGACTTGGGAGCCGGTTCAGAAGAGGCCTGTGTTGCAGTCTTTGATTTAGAAGGAGTCTTTGCCTTTGTCTTTGGCTTTGCCTTTATTAGAAGCTGAATAGGCCTGAAAACCCCTTCGGAAGCCGGTACCTGCACAGCGGCTCCGGACCCATCCGAAGGAGCATTGTCCGAAGGTCCTGCAATAGAAATATTTAAAGGCCTGGTTGGCTCCTCATGAGAGTCCGTTTTGGCCATCGGTTCTGAAATGGCCGACGACAGGGGCTGCAAAAGCACCTCACTGACGATGGCCGAACCTGAAGCTGGCTCCGCTTGTGCACTATCATCAGATTTGGACCTCGGAGGCCTGTCTTTATCCTTGTGACGTTTGTGAATTCCGGTAGCTGGAACCGTATCTGATGACATTTTGTAGTTAAAGCGCCTACCGAAGTAATGAAAAGCAAAATCGTACCTGCGCTTAATTGTACACTGATTGAATCTAGCACAAAACTGACAACTAGCTACGTCATGGTTAGGGCCTAAGCAAGGAATACAGTAAGAATGAAAATCCTTATGAGGTATTTGCTTCCCACATGAAATACAATTATTAACTTTTTCTGACATCGGAGTGGAGCAAGAAAAAAGTTTCCCCAATGGGGTACTTAGCTTTGAATGGAGAAGAAAATCTTCGGACTGAAGTTTATCAGAACAAATCATCAGGAGTCAGCCGACTGGCACTTGCGAACTGCTATCACCGCACGGCAAGAAAGACTGGAGAAGATGGCGTCGGCTGTCAGCTTTGTACTCCTGGCGCTCTGACGTCAGGGAGCATGGTTGAACAGCCGACGCCGGAACCAGACTTTGGGATTCTGGCCGACCTGGGACTGCATGCTGGCAGGGGAGAACCCTACAGTCAAGACTGCAACAGTGAAACACGATGAACATCTGCCTCAGAATACCAGACAGCTGTGAAAGGGCAGCAAGAAGACATTATACAATGCCATTATTTAAGAAAAGTAATTATTTTTTTTCTTAAATAATGTCATTGTATCATAGCAATAACCCATGCCTGGGTGTGGGTAATGCTGGATTTACCCATGGTTGTCTTTGTTTGGCCACTCGGGCTTTGCCCTCATGACCAAACCACACCAACCATGGGTAAATCCAGCATTACCCACACCCAGGCGTGGGTTATTGCTATATGAAACAATAAAGGAGCATAGCAACTCAAACATCAAAAGGCTGGAAAAAATGAGAGAGGATTTAAACAAATCAGAGTTCAAAATGAAGACAAGGCTGGCCAAGTAGGAGACTGCTCAAGAAAAGCATTTTCAAAAAAAAAAAAATGGTAGAATTGGAAAACACAGCACACAGGGAAAACCTGAGATTTTCTGCTGTACCAAAGAAACTGGAAGGAACAAACTGTATTAATTTTATGAAAGCACAAATAAGCAACTGGACTGGTATTCCACAGTAGAATTTGTTAACTGAAAGGCACATTGTGTTTATGTTCTACAATTGGCCATGAGAAAGCATCTAAAACCTATATTAGTAAATATGCAATCATACCAGAAGGAAGAGTTGATCCTGGCAAACCTGTGGCAGAAGTGCAAAGTATTAATAATTGGAGTGTTTGGGGAATGGATTATTCACTCTATATGAGGGAGAAATGAAGCTAACTTATTCCAGCAAACAGGGAATGTGGACAAATGTGCGAAAGTCATGCTGCTATATCCAGCTGTCTTCAGAATATTTTTTCTTGGAGGATCAAAGTCATTTTTTATGCTGAACAGGCTAAGGAGGAAATACAGAAATCTGTCCAACAAAAAGGGAGCCATCAAACAGAAGCAGGCTCTGCTTCTCATTCTTTGATAGTAAAAACTCATATAGAGACTTTGCCAGTGAAACCGTTTTCAGTGTTCCAAAGGAAAATGTTTTAAAAGCAGAAAAAAAAGCTGACTAGAAGAATTGCTACTTTTTGGTAATATTTAGTCTTTACCAGAGTCTGTGGTTGGCAGATGGAGCTGAACATGAAGGTGATCAGCAATACTGGAATTAGTAAATAAATGTAAGACTATAAAACATTAATCACATTTGTTTTTAACAAGAAAAAGTGGCTGAGAAGGATTGGGATGTCATTGACTTTGTTAAAGTGTGGGGTCTGAAAGGCACATACCCCACTTCATGTCATAAATGTTTGGAAGGGCACTAAAAGGGGAAAAAGTAACTAAGTAAAAAGTTTTTTCGGGTCTATATTAGAACACCGAGCTTTCAAAATTTAGAGTGTTCTAATATCGAACCCTATTAATCGAAAATTTAAAACATCGAACATACAGAACAGCAAATTTTTTCCTAGGGAAAACATTCATTGTTCCAAAACACACACACACAACAGAAGCACACCAAACAAACAGCAGTCCACACACATACACCTAAACTTACACCTCACCCTCCACTAGACTATACGTACACCACTAACTATCCACTTACTTTAACCCAAACCCGAACCCTCATGTCCACACAAATCGCACACTTACCTGACCCGCGCCCTAACCCTAACTTACCTAACCTGCCCTAACCCTCATGTCCATATAATCGCACACTTACCTGAACTTGACCTGTAATTTTCCACCACGGCGCTGAAAATACAGAAGCAACAGAAACAGACAACCAAATTCTTTCCCTAGGAAAAAATGAGGTTTTCTGTTTCTTCGATATTTTCAGCTGAAAACAGGTCGATATTAGAACACTCAGAATTTTGAAAGTTTGGTGTTCTAATATAGACCCATTTTTTCTTAACATTTTTCTAAAACACTTCATGATATAAATCACGAGTTATATAGTATAGCATTTTCAGTGATTGTTGTAAGCACTTTTTACTTTTAAAAAATATAGGCATTACAATGTAAAAAGAGAACAATGGCTGGACAAAAGTATGTTTAAGTAGATATGCTGTAATCTTGGGCTGTTGGGGGAGTAGGGGATGGGTGTAAAAGGGGACTGATTTATAATGAATGTAGAGTTGAGATGTTTCTCCTACTTTTGCATAGGTGAATGTCTGGATGCCCTTGGCTTAATCTAATATTTTTTGTGTGTAAGCATGTGGGCTTTAAAAATAAGAGAACACTGTGAATGTAATAAAAATTCTTCCTTTAACAAATAAGTGTTCAATGTGAGTTGAGAAATTTGCAGCTGAGGGCAGATATACCTTCTCTTCCTTTGTTTCCATGGAAACAAACTGACTACAGATGCAGGCAATAAATATTGACAGTTGTGGGTATTGTTTGCTACAGGAATCATAAAATTAAAAGGTACAAGTGCAAATAGCTTAGTTAAAAATAAAATTTGAAATTATTAGAAATGAATAAGAAATAATAGCTTTCCTGGTACCCAAATACTTCAATGCATTTATTAGAACAACATACAATTTAGTTTTATTTACAGATGGCCAGTGCACTTTCTCTTTAGTCTAAAAGTTAATGTTTTTTCAAAGCATGCAAGCTGCTTTTCATATTTGAGAGGAGAATAAAGATAAGAAAAAACAGGCAGCAATTAGCATACATAGGAGCACAGGCTGTAACATGCACCTCGGTATGGATAACCTTAATTTTAGGTTAGTTAATACTTGTGGGTTTAGCTATCGATTTGGGAAAATTGTTCCTTTCAGGAGGGTTAAACTTCATTATTTCAATAAATATATATATATATATATATATATATATATATATATATATATATATATATATATACATATATAGTTTTCTGTGTTTGTTTTAAGTTACTAAGTTATAGGCTGTTCTGGGAGTGCTGTTCTGGGTTTTCATTAAAACAAAGTCCTGGAAAATGTGACAATGGATCAAATGGAGATGACAGGAATAAACTGTATAAAAGATCAACCTGCCAAACATTAGTGGGCACATGTAACACAAAAGCTGGAAAAACATTTTAAAAAACTGTCACAGGTAATGGGTGGGAAACAATGAATTCCCAAGAAAATGGCATAGAACAAATGAACCAGAAACTCCAAAACAGGTATACTGTACCACACTAAAGAGACTCACAACTCCTCTGAAAGATTAAATGCTTTCATTCTTTATTTACATTCTAATAGAACTTCTTCAAAATCTAATTAATAAAATTCATTCTCAGTTTAAAAAATAAAGTGTTTGGTCACATGACTACAAAAAATCTGCCAATCATAAACTTGTAATGATGAAAATAATCAATCCTGGTCAAGTGTATAAAATCACTTAAAAAAGCATTGAATAAAGTACTATTCATGTTTTGTAAAAGAAAACGGCCAATCAGAAACTTGTCTTGGCAAAAGTAACCAATCTTAGTGGAGAATTTGTACTCATGCTACTCAATGAAACGTGTTATGAAGAGATTGCCAATGACACAATCAAGAAGTATTTCAAGAACATAGATGCTGTGCTCTGATTTATTTTGACAGTGAAATTTGGATCAAAACATTTATACCTTTATGCAAGTTAACTACCTAAGATGACAAGAGTTTTTGGGATTCCGAAGGTGCACAAAGATCGCATTTGACCACCTTTTACACCAGCAGTGGCAGTTTTAGCTATTTTGATTACATCTTGAATCCTGTAGTACCAGGCTTCTGAATACTATCTTCGAAACTCTTGGCATTTGCTGGAATTGTTACAAGAATTTAAAGAGTTTGAGGATGGTTATGTGTTTGCATCTCTTGATGTGGTTTCGTTGGATACTTGCATCAATCAAAAGAGTGTAACTGAGTTCACTAGAGAATATCTAACCAGTTTTACTAACTCCAACTATTGTCTGATCAACACCATGTGTACACTTTTGGAAATAGTTTTACAAAACAACTTTTTCTTGTTTTTTTGGAAAACTGTTCAAACAGAAGACAGGGGTTATGGGGGGCAGAGCTGCCCCTGTCTTTGGAAACTTAGGCATGGCTCTATGGGAGCAAAAACACTTGAAATCACATCCTTTGTTTTTACAAGTTTTACTCTACCATAGATAATTAGACAACCTGTTTTTTTATATGGAATGGCTCAATGGAAGAGTTTGAAATACTAATTTCCTTTCTGAATACCAATGCAGCTTTCCTGAAGTTCACCAAAAGTGACTACGGCATGACGATCACTTTTAGACATCACCCTACCTATTGATGACACAGAGCAGTATTTATAGGAAGGATTTTGCTAATTAAGCCACGATGGTGCAGCTGTAGCATTATTGCCTCACAGCAAGAGGTTCTCCAGTTCGATTCTCGGCTGGAGCACCTTCTGTGTGGAGTCTGCATGTCCTCCCCGAGGTCAAGTGGCATTTGAAAGACATTTGTTGAATGGGCATGCCTTCACTGAAGGTTGGGCGTCAAGCTGGCATCTCGGCACCCGTAAAAAAAATCTACTGCCAATCATTAGCGGACCGGAGTTCCACTGTAGCGACCCCTAACCGGGAAAAGCTGAAAGAAGAAGAAGAATATCTACACAAAGTCTTCATTCACCACACGTGAAAAAGGTGTGGAAAAGTGTCAATGTATTTGGTTGAGCAGGCTGACAAGTGATGACACAACTTTTCTCAATGAATTACTCATTCTGAAAACTTGTTTCTCAACAGAGGATACAATATTGATTGCCTAACTAAGATTATGAACAAAGTCTCATTTGCTTAGATGCACTTCAGCTAAACCAGTCCTCAGAAAGACTAGTGGCATTATTTCACTGGCAGCAGCAAGCACACCCTGAAGTAAACTGAACAGAATTGGGTTTCAAAGAGTCTTCCCTTTACCTATCACTATAGACATGGACACTATTAAGAATATTTTAAACAATAATTGGAAAATTATTTTGGGAATTTTGAGTTAACAAAGGCTGTGTGTTAACACCCTCTTTTCACTCATAAAAGAATGAATAACATAAAATCTATGTTCAAGCGGAGTGGCAATGTAGGACACTTGATCAAAGGCACAGTGGGCACTTTTAAGTGCAGACATTCTGAACAGTGCTGCTTTGTCAACAACTCAAGTGTACACTTAAATGCATGGGATTTCACTATCAGAGTGAAGGAAAGATTTGACTTCCAGAAACAGGAGGTGGTAGTCAACCTTGCCACCTACAAATTGTGTTCTTGTTTTTACATAGGAAAGATAAAACATGTTCTTGTGATCAAGAACAAAGACACTAATAATGCACTAGCAAAGCATTCGATCATATGTGATTCATTCAAGAAGTTCAGCTTTTTTGTTTTGGATGCTGTTAGTTTAAGTGACTTAAATGGGGACTATAAAGTGTGGCTTGAGTGTCAAGAGTCCATATGGCAAATGTAGACAAACACCCAGAAATCTATGACTACATGAACATTAAATGTTTTTTTATTAGCTAAGAAACATTAATAGTTACTGTGTTAAAAGAAATGTATTACATTACGTGTTCTGTAAGTGAGTACAAATTCTCCATTAGGATTGTTACTTTGATCAACACAAGTTTCTGATTGGCTGTTTTTCTTTTACTAAACACAAACAGTATTTTATTCAATGCCTTTTTAAGTTATTTTACACACTTGACCAGGATTGTTTATTTTCATCATTACGAGTTTATGACTGACCATTTTTTGTA
Organism: Protopterus annectens; assembly: GCF_019279795.1. Taxonomy (NCBI): domain Eukaryota; kingdom Metazoa; phylum Chordata; order Ceratodontiformes; family Protopteridae; genus Protopterus; species Protopterus annectens. The sequence goes on along the minus strand of NC_056741.1, from coordinate 950,099,963 downwards.
GTTATGTGGCTAAAGCTTTGATTTTTAAACTGAGTAAATGTTATTAATTAGACTCTGAAGAAGTTCTGTTAAAATGTAAATAAAAAATGAATGTGCTTAATCTTTCAGATGGGTAACGAGTCTCCCTAGTGTGATACCATAGAACTGTTTTGGAGATTCTGGTTCTTAACATAATGTTTATACTATCCATATTATTTTGGAATGTGAATGGCTTCACAGATATAAACAAAAAGGTAAGAGCATTAAATTATATTAAGAAATGCAGAGTCCAAATAGCAATGCTATACAAGACAAATTTGGAAAGAAGCTAGCATGTAAATTTGAAAAAGAAAGGATTTTGGGATGTTTATTCAACAGAATATCAGGGACATAAGAAATGGGGAATACTTATACTAATTGCTAGAGGAACTCTAATAGTGATAGACAAAGAAGAAAGGCAATGGTTAGATTTGTTGTTGTAATGGGCTACTGGCAAGTGAAAAGCATTACACTGGCATGTATTTATATTGCATCTAACCTACCCTTATAGAGCTTAAGAAAATTTTGGGGGAAAAGAATCACCTTTCATCATTGAATATTACATACAGGTAGGGGCTGGTACTTGATTTGCAACAGTGAGGATGTATTTGGGGAACCTAGAAGGGAAAATCTAATAAAAGAGGGTAGACGTCTGAAGAAATTTATGAAGCTATTTGGTATGGAACATGTGAATTCATAGAGAGAACCTGGAGAGAATCTACATATTACTCTCTAAGGTACAATAACTGGGCTAGACTAGACAGAAATCATTTTTCATAGGAATATATGAATTTAATTGAAAGGTTTGAGACACATCCAATAACTATTTTAGATCATGCGGCAATAACAGTGAAGATAAAAAATGCAGGGTAATGAAGTAAAATTGAGGCACCGGTGCTTCCACATGTATCTTTATAATGAGAGAAATTTAAGGAATGGGCAGTAGAAATTATTCAAGACTTGTTAAGGAAAAAAGACATTTCTTCAGAAGTTATAGCTAGTGAATGGGATGAAATGAAAGTGTAGTTTAAAAATAGAAATAATAGAAATAAAAGAAAGAGGGATATGGTTAAGAAATAAAAGGAATTCTTTAGAGGGGCTGACAAAGGTTAAAGTACTGTAGAAGAAGGGGAATCTCACAGAACAAGAAGAGGTAAAACTGCAAAGTGCTAGAGAGAAAACAAGGGAGTATATGGATAATATGCATGAGCTTAGAAAGACTGCTGTTAAGACAGCTTTTCTGTTAACTCTGCAGTACAAAAATTTTTAGCACAACAACTTAGGTGATGGAAAGTTGTTGAAAGGGTTTTTGTAAAACTAGGGCGCCTACAATAAGAAAAATAATCAGAGATCCTGTAGAGGTATTAGAGACATTTCAGAAATGTTATGAAAACTTGTAAAAAGCAGAGAAATGTGGAATTCAATAACGAGCAAAATAGAAATATTTATGGAAACTTAAGTGTACCAATGTTAGATGCAGAAGGGGCTCAACAATTAACAGTTAAGATAGGAGAAGATGAGATAAAAATGGTGACATATAATCAATCTGCAGGAAAGTTTCTAGGAAGAGATGGTATTCCTGCAGATGTTTGGAAATTAGGAGGACAGAAAATGATAAAGATCTGGAAATCTCTATTAAAAATATTTTAAAAGGAGAGGAAGCACCAACATCCCAGAAGAAAGTTGTTGTGGCTGCAATACTTAATACGGCAAAGACCCATTAGACCCAGCTGGACAGTGGGACATTTAAATTTTAAAACATAATTATAAATGTCTATAATAGTTAAAAATGGCAAACGTGTTGCCAGAATTAATAGATATGGAACAATGTGGTTTTATGGAGGGAAGCAAACATTTGACAATATTAAGAGAATCAGGTGGAAGCAGAATGCAAGAAAATACTGCTGTTATTGGTGAGTCTTCATGGACAGAAAGCATTCAACAGAGTAAGCTGGGATTTTATGGGTAGGGCAATAGAAATATTTGCATTCCCTGATACAATAATAAGGTTAATTAGGAAGATATACGAGTGATCAGACATGAAAACAAAAGTGGAGGGGTTACTCTCTGATAAGTTCTGTTTGAGCAGAGGAACCAGGTAGTGGTATCTTCTTTTCCCTTTGTTATTTGTGTTATATTTCAGAACCAGTGGGAAAGAAAACAAGGGACTCATAAATTCAAGCATATAACTGAGATGGTAATCAAAAAAGTTAGTTTTTATTTGCAAATTATGTTATTTTATACCTGATAAAACCAGAAAATGGCATTTTAGTGTTGTGGAACATTCTGAGACAGTTAAGTCTTTTCAGGATACAAAATTAATAAAGATAAAACAAATGCAATAGCTGTAAACTATGTACCCACACATTAATTGGTTCATCAAAATCCATATCCATGGGGATATGATAAAATTAAATATTCAGGAGTATGGATTAAAAAGGATCCAAAGGATATTTGGGAAGAGACTAAACAAAAGATAATACAAAAACTGAGACACTGGAAACTCTATTTTATGGATATGGACAACAAGATACAAACAGTGAAAATGTTTTTAGTCCCCTTAATTTTATACATAGGCATATTTTTTCAACCAGCAGAGATGCTGTGGATAGTAATTAATAAAGAGTTGAAGCATTTCATCTGGGAAGGGAAAAGGGCAAGAGTCAAAAGGAATAAGTTGATCCTTCCAATAGAAAAAGGTGGTTTGGGATTACCGGATTTGAAAGGGTATTTCGGAGTTACACATGTAAGGCTCCTATACATAACACAAGCAGAAATCTGTAATTCAAAGTGGGGAGGAATTATGACAAAACAGGGAAGTTCAAGAAACAAACAGATAGACTTTGCATGCAGATTCGGTAGAATAACAATAACCATACAGATTATATTCATAAAACCGCAGAAAGTATTCAAAGAACTAAGCCAACGTGGGAATGGAGAAAGGAGATTCTGCCAATATGCATGACTGCAATAAGGGATACAGAAAACAGTCAAGAGGGGGCTGGAATTTACTGGAGAAAACTGGCAAAAGAACCAAGGTGTTGAGAGCAAATAATAGCGAAGAAAAGGTAATAGAATGGGAAGAGGCCAAGAATTAATTTGGAATTAAGACTAGCAATTGCCTTCCCAATCAAGGACTGATATCAGAGTATAGACAGAGAGATAGATATATGGGGACCCCAAGTGAAAGACCAGCACTGGTAGAGTTTTTAGAGGCATCTAGAACAGAAGCTACTGTTAAAAAAGGGAAAATTAGTACTGAATATAAAATACTGCATGATAGCTATAGGAATCAATCAGAGATGGTTTGAAAGGATTGGGAAGAAAGACTGCCTAAGCACTTCACAAAGAAACAATGGGAGGAAATATGTTTGGCTCTGAAATATGCAAGAAAATCTAGAAGATTTAGGATCTTTGAAAGTGTTTGCATAAGTATTTCTGTATCCCAAGCACTAAGACTCCAAAGAAATTTTCCTCGGGTAATAGACTGCAATGTTGGAGGTGTGATGGGGAAGAAAGAGGTAATTAGGAACATATTTTTTGGAAGTGTAATGAGTTGGCAGACTTCATAAATTCCCTGCAGACTACTATGTCAGAAATACTGGGTGAGCAAATTGGTGTAACTAAGGAAATTATTTTTTTGAGCTGTGATACAGAATCAGATTTGGTTAGACACAGTAAGGCCTTGCTGAGTTTAATTCTGGTGGCTGTCAAAAAAGCAATTACTTGAAATTGAAATCAAAGCCTAAACCAACTGTACTAGAAGTAGTGAACATACTAACAGTGATAAAAAAACTATAACAGGGATCTTTAGAAAAGGGTAGGAGCAAATTACATAGCAAAAAATCTAAATTGTTGGAACAACGCATGCAGAATAATGTTTTGGAGGAGGAAAGAGGTTTAAGAGAAGGCAGGAATTAAATAAGTTATGTAATGTTTGACTTGACTATGACTGTACAGATTATAAGTGATGTATAATGTTTACAACTGAAAATACATGAACATGGTTTGTTTCCATTTATTTGAATGTTTGATTTCCTATGTCACAAGTGATAATTAAATAAACATACTTCTTGTTTAAAATTAAAGTAGGCTTTATTTGCAGAATATATTATTTTGTACCTGATGAAACCAAAAATGATACCTCAATTTTGTGGAACATTTTGAGAGTTAAGTCTTCGGGATGCAAAATGAATGAATGCAAAACAAAGGCTATAGCTGTTAAACTATGTATCCCACACATGAATTGATTAGGCAATACCCATATTTATGGGGACATGATAAAATGGAGTATTTAGGAGTATGGATTAATAGGAATTCAGTTATTTCAGTTATGAATATGTAGGAAGAGACTAAGCAACAAATACGAAAACTGAGAAACTGGAAGCTCTTGTTTATGGATATGGATAGCAAGATATAAAAAGTAAAAATGCTTTTAGTCTCATACGTTTTATATACAGGTCAGTCATATTTTACCAACCAGAGGAAAAGTTGTGGTCAATAATTACTAAAGGGTTGAAAGAATTTATCTAGGAGGGGAAGAGGGCAAGATTCATTTGGGATAAGTTGATCCTTCCAACAGAACAAGTTGGTTTAGGATTACCTGATTTGTAGGGATATTTTACAGCTACACTGTTAAGGCTCATATACACAACACAAGCAGAAAGATATAATAGAATTCAAAATGTAAAGGTATGATATTGAAGCAGGGGAGACATAAGAAGAGAGTGGGATTTTGGATGCAGATCCTTAAGGAGAATAACAGCAGCCATACAAAATATTATATTCATAAATTAGCAGAAATTATACTAAGAACTAAGCCAACACAAGAATGGAGAAAGGAGATTTTGCTAATAGGGCTAACTACAATTAGGCATAGAGAGAAAAGGCAAGAGGAGGCTGGAATTTACTAAAGACAACTGGTAAAGGAACCAAGGTTTTGGGAGCAAATAACTAGAGAGAGAAAAAGGTAATATAATGGGGAGAGATCAAGAAGACATTTGGACTGCAGGCTTGAGACTGCTTCCCCATCAGGGATTAATATCAGAGTATAGGCAAAGAGAAAGAGATAGGGGAATCCTAAATGAAAGACCTGCTCTGGTAGAGTTTTTTAGTTGAATATAGAACAGAAACTGCTGCTAAAACAGGGAAAATTAGTATGACATATATTGGAATCAATCAGAGGAGGTTAATGAAGATTGGGAAGTGATACTGGATATGCAATTCATAACAAAACAATGGGAGGACATATGTATGGCTACCAAACATTAAACAATGTCTAAAAGATTTAGGATATTTGTTTGGAAGCATTTGCATAGGTACTTTTATACCCCAGCAGGCTCCAACTTATCCCACTTGCCCCTTGTCCTCTTCCACATCCAGACAAATTCCTTCAACTGTTTATTAATTACTGTTCACAACTTCCCCCATGGTTGATAAAAATATACCTGACCTGTATGTAAAATTTAAAAGACTAAAAGCATTTTTACTGCTTGTATCTTATGATCCATATCCATAAGCAAGGGCTTCCAGTTTCTCAGGTTTTTATAAGGTTTAGTCTATTCCCGCATATCCTTATCTACCATAACAGAATCCTTTTTAACCCATACTCATTACCAATTCATTTTATATTGTATCAACAAACGGTACATGCAGCCATCATGGGATAGTATTCTAGAATGTTTTAGAACCAGTTGTGCTTTACCAAAGATGGTTTACTGACTTTCAGTAAACAGTTACATTTCCTTCATGATCAAATGTGATAGAAGCTACATAGTATAGAGGAACTGGTAATTTAACCACTGAAAAGTTTTATTTTCCACCAGTAAATGTGTTTTGACCAAGTGCAGAGAAACAGTGTGCATAGGGTCATACATTTGAGTCTCTCACTATATTCCCATAAACATCTTTGCACAACAGGTCATGCAACATAAACTGGAGCAGACATATATACTTTCTGTTCTCTTCCTTCTTTGACATGGTTTGGCTTTTTAAAGATGTGTTTTACTAATGCAACCCCAATCTTCAATAGCATTTTTCCCTCACATTTATCCTTCTACACTGAACACCTACTTGCCTCTGTATTTCTGAAGTGTCCATGACACTCCAGAGAGACCACTACTATACTTGTTGCTTCATAACACCACCAAAGGATCTAAATTATTAAGATTTTTCTACCTCCTACTAGATGCATTTAATTTTGCTGAATACTTATTAGGCACAAGAATGCAAAGTTTGTTCAAATATATGTGTTCATTTGTTTTTCACCTTACAGGCTGAAATTGATCAACATGTATATAATGGAACAAAGAAAAAGTGGTAAATGACACACACATAAATGTAGTGTCATAGGTTAGGCAAGAGGTATGACAAAAGAGGGCATTGTATCAGCACAATGGGCATAAATCTTGAGTGTCTTGAAAGAATAATCTCTCACACTCACAGTGGTAGGCCCAAAAAAGTAATACCAGAGTTATTAGTACAGGGTAGTTCAACAGAAGTATAAGGATGCCTGTGAGATGGAAAAAGGAGGGGGAAATGGGGAAGGAGGTACAGCTGCAAGGAGAGGCATTTTTTTCAACAGTTCTACAATCTTAACAGATGACACAGATTTTTTTTCTCATCAGCATTTTTATGTGCTTATACTTAGGAGATGGACAGCATGAACTGAGGATTCATGTTTAGGCAGTGATGGGGAGAACACACAAACAGAAGCAGCAGCATAATGCAGCAATATAAATGAAATATAATAAAAGGAAGCATATCAAAAAGATAACGGCAGGACTTCATACTGCTGTGTGAAATGTTTTACTGTGAGTGAACTGTAACAAGACACTTTCCTCAGACAAATAATCAATGCAACACCACACAAACGGACATGGGAATAATATGACCACCGTACATCTAAAGCCTACTTTTATTTTTTTCACTGTGTGTGTTTTAACTAAAGCTTAGCACTTAACCAGTTTCTCAGGTTTTTACTTACTTCTTACACATCAGATGCAAGTAAAGTCTCATGTTGTAACTTGTTTCAATGACACAGGGAGTAACAGCACTGGAAAATATAACGTCACCATCCCTATCACTCTCCCCAAAGGCATCACACAGTTCAGACAGCTTTATATAAAAAGTACTTGCAGAATGATTTATGTTCTGGTAAGGTCATTGTTTCAGATTTTTCCTTACACTCCTTTTTCTCTTTGCAAGTATCCAAAGGTTGTGGTGGGTACCCCCCAAACACAAGCATACTTTAGCCTGGCTTCTGTGTCAGTGGGAAACTGTGAATTTTGGTTATGCTTGGCCTTCTGCAGGTGAGGATGGGTTTTGATGGGTAATCATTCAAAACCCAATTTGGTTCAGCAGTCCTGATGGACACCCATTTTATGGGTCTATCCAGAGGACGGCCTACAGGCTGCCATGCTTCGGGCTTCTTAGCAAAATAATTGCTGGTATGCTCTGGCATTTATTTCTGCTACCTTGAAGATGTTACTGTGGAGGATGCCTAGTTCTTGGGGTGCAGACTTAAAGTTGGACCAGACATCAGAATTCTTCTGAGGCTAAGTTGCCAAAGGTTTTGACTATAACAGTGATGTTGCTCAAAGCAGCAATTATGAAAAAATCCTCACACAGCTGTACTTTTGAGTACCACAGCCATTTTGTCCCTGCCCTTCCCCACTACCATCATTTAGGAGGAAGGCTTATCCTGTTTCAAGGCCCAGTGGCTTGAGCGGACAACATACTTGTGGTGAGTAAACCAATACAAACACCAGATAGATAACTGAGGAAGTACGATTCCTAGTACCCTTCACAGGAATGCTGCCCATTATGACAGACCAGGTGACTAATCAGGCCCCTTAAAAAAAAAAAAAAGCTGTCCTCAGCAGCCACAGAAAGATTTCCTCATTCAGACAAAAAAAAAAGGGATTCTCTTCCTGGTGTTTAGTTAAGGCTGACCCTGAAGATTTTAGTTTTACCAGATCCAAATACGTTGGTGGTGAAGAAACTGAAGTGCTAAACATGCAGTATTGTTACATTTGGTAAACAAACCATCCGCCCAGCTTGTAGTTTAAAAAACACCCCACTCCAAAATGAAGAAGCTGTGAGAAACCTTGGGACATGGGTAGATAATTCAGTTTACCTTTACAAATATGGGCGAAACGACTTCCGCGAATACCGAAGTGCGAACGTCTCCAACGTCGAATTCTGAATAAGTGAACGACAAAACCTCGCCCCTTTTTGATCCATGGTAGCAATGGTGTTGATGTGTGGCACGGCCGGAAATGTCGAATGTCAAAATATTTTCGACATTTAAAATTTTTCGCGGTTTTAGTTCGCTTAAATGAGTCAATTAAGTGGCCAGTCGACAAAGTGTGATTGATAATATAAAGGTAAACTGATAATTCCCTCTGTTTTGTTCATTGTTTTGTAACAGTGGTTAGGAAATCCTTCTATCCAGCACAAGTGACTTCAAAAGGGTATTTCCACTAGATCCTAAGAACTTTTCAGCCCGTTATATTCTGCTTTAATCATTAATGCCACCTACTGAAATCTACCTTATCAAACATATCAAGCAGCTGAAGAGACCACAAGGATCTTGACAGTAAAGATCATTGGCCAAAAGAATATGAGCTACCAAGAGAGGCTAGAGGCCTTGTTTCTGTATTCAGTGTCCTACAGACTCCTTAAGGGTGATCAGTGCTTTGTCTTCTGGGTCACTAGGAATCCAGCAGCCCAAGACCTCACATTTTTCTGCAAATCAAACAGTCCAGTGAACACTAGAACCAGAGATCTGAATCTACTTCAGCAAATAAGCAAATTATGACAAAGATAGTTATGCTTGTCATACAGTGAGTCCTTCTCTGGAAGAAACTGTCTTTCCAGATATGATGTACTCTCTTCCTTTAAGGAGGATCAGACAACCGAATGGGTATTCATAAATTTACCATTGGTATGACTGGCTTACTCTTCCTTGAAAAAGGACATAAGATTTAAATCACCAAATGGCCCAGTTGCCTTGTACATTCTATGATTCCATGTTCGTCTTTGCCTTGTACAGTCTATGATTCCATGTTCACCTTTGCTTTGTACAGTCTATGATTCCATGTTCACCTTTGCCTTGTACATTCTAAGATTCCATGTTCACCTTTGCCTTGTACATTCTAAGATTCCATGTTCAACTTTGCCTTGTACATTCTAAGATTCCATGTTCCCCTTTGCCTTGTACAGTCTATGATTCCATGTTCACCTAACTTCATTTCATTAATAAATACAAGACAGTGACATGATCTTAGGACTTTACCGAATCAGGAGTAACTCGATATCAGAGCTGAATGGAAAAGGTACAAGAAGGCTCCAAGTTGAAGATCCCAGCACACACTCATCTAAAATAGCTGATACACAACTTTATAAACAAATGTGTTGCTGTGTACATCTTACAAGCCATACAACCAAAGCGGTAGTCGAGTAGAAAGGCTGAAATATCCTGCTTGCAAGATAATTTATTGCTAGTATACAAGTGCCATATGCCAGCAGTATATGTTTCATCCAACACTACCTGAACAGGCAATACATTTAAGAATAAGTTTTTACCTTTGAAGGAATTTCTTAAAGATCCTCCTGTAGGCATATCCAGCTCTTCTCACCCGGATATTTTCTCGAAGGCCTAGGTATTCGACTTGATGTTTGACTCTTCATCAACAGCCAGCAAAGTAAACAAAATGAAATGAAAATTAGACACTATAATCAAATGAACATTTAATATATATGCATTAACCTGGAATAAGTATTACAGCTAACTGTATATTTGGCATTAACTAGTACATGCTAGAGTCAAAATTCTTCACTCCTTTCTATAACTTGCCAAAATAAAAATAAATTATTCTTATTTACATGTGACTTACTTGCATCTTTCCTTAGTGCAATGGTTATGCCAAAGTCAAGAAAAAATGTTCTGCCTCTCAGTAGATTTATTTTATTTTGATTTTATTTGTATTTGTTTTCTGTGGTAGAGCACAGATCTCCATGGTCCCTTTTCAGTCTCAGCCTGGGAGCAGTGTCTGGTTGAATGACTTGCTCAGAGTCCATCACAAGTTAGGCAATGGAGGCTGAGGATTACTGGACCATAAGAAACAGTTGATCAGCTCCTTAATTCTCTAAGCCAACTGCCAGACACATGCATTTACTACACCAAGAGAAAGTCTCTGCTTCCCAGTGTCATGTAAACATAACATACAACTGACAAAAATAGTGCAACACTTTCTAATAAACACTTACTGTTTTCTAAGAAATATAATAATGACAAAATTATACAAAAAAATTCATATACAATTAATTAATAATGTGTTCATTTTAAGGTAAGGTAAAATGGACCCACATTCATTTAATCCAGGCGAACTGCTAGAGTTCAACTGGAGTTGCCACAACAACTCCCTATTCTCTAATGAAATCTTCCATGGTCCATCAACAACAATTTTATCAATAATAAAGACTTTAAACTTCCTGAAATTGCCACATATCAATGAATGCTTAAATAAAGCATTCTTCAGATCTCTTTTACAAATACTTTTACACGTTCATAAATTCTCTAAGATATTGTTCGGTCTTTCCCACATAGAATGCATCACACATCTCAAACTGGGAAAGATGAACTGGATCTAGTGTTACAACTGAATAAGCCAGGACACACATTATTTCTGTTAGGGGATTTAATGTAAGAGGAATACTGTTCTAAAATATATGAACACTGATGACAAGCTCAACACACCATCATCTTGCCATTCCTAAAATCAATTCCTTCAAAACCACTCTCCAAAATTAACTTAATAGCGGACGCGTTTCTTTACACAGTCTGAAGTGGTAAGAAACCTGAAGATGGACAAACTTTAACGCAATTATCATTAATAATACTAAATATTTCTCTGGTGTCCAAAGAATTAGTGGCAAATTTCAAATCTGTATCATGGTTACTATGTTTAAAAAATGAAAAATCATTGGACATAGAATTAATAGGTCTATAATTAGTAGTCCTATTGTACAAAACAAATTGATACATACTTTCTACTAATTGTGTGTAACCTCTATTAAGTAACATCTTTTAAGATTATTCATTTCACTAACAAAAATGTCCTTGTCCAAAATCTAATGTGAAAGGCTTATCATTTGCCCTTTAACTATACCTTCTATACCTATTACCTGCTGTAAAAACATTTTGGAAACCAAGGATCAATTCAACTTGAATGGCAAAATTATTTATTTAACTGGGCACTTCAACTGCAACAGGAAGAATGTAGTTTATCTTTCTAAGTGCTTAAACTGTCCCACATATTACGTGGGAAAAACTTGTAGGCGTCTCAAAGAAAGGATCAGTGAGCACGTGCTGGATATAAGAAACAATAAAATGACCAATGCATTACTCGGACATGTTCATGAGTTCAGGGATCATGTTTTTAAATTTATGGTTTTGCAGCAGTTGATTAAAGATTTCCAGGGAAGGGTTTTGGATACACATTTAGACGTTTGTGAGCTCAAGTGGCAGTTAATGTTAAATGCCACACAGTACCCAGGAATCAATGAAAGTATAAATATTGCTTGTTTATTCAAATTAAAACATATTCTGGGCTAGGAATGTTTTTACTGTAGCTTTTATTGAGTTTGACTACTGCAATTTTAGTGCATTTTGGCATAGTTTTTTAACAAAGTGATGTAGTTCTTTTATTACAATTGTTTTTACATTGTATTTTAACATAATTAAGTAGGGCTTAATGGTTTAATTGAGTTAATACAGGATTCATATAAAAGGGCTGGGTTTGAATTGTGAATTTGTTCTGATGAAGTCCCTCTTAGGGGAAGAAAGCGCTTCACCTTCAATAAAATTTGTGGTTTTGGATCCTGACCTTCGGTGTGGTGGATTGTAGTGGTGAGCAGAATTACCAGACCATAATATAACATGAATCATTCTGATATCTAAAATAACTATGAATATATTTAACAAAATTACTAGAGAAAATGTTGCTTTGTTTCCATTTAACCAAAACTAAATTGGCATAAATGAGTACTGCTGCAGCACCCATAGCAACTCATTTACATTATTTAAAATATTCTCCTTCAAAAAGTAATAAAATGTTCATAAGAGCAATGACCATAAAAGTTTCTACTAATCTAATATTAATATTGTACAAGGAATTGTACATAACCACAGTGCTCATAACCCACTTCACACCCTGGTCATGCAGAATCACTGAATATCTGCTGTCACAATTCCTTACTCTGTTGTACCTAGGAATTTTAGTATTCCCAAGGTCACTTAGATTTGCATGACCCTGCATTCAGACCCATAGTTTCTGCTACTGGGTCAATTACAGAAACATTACAGACTTTTATTGATAAGAAACTTCAGGATATGTTGGGCTGATTTCCTCATTTACTGAAACATTTGTGGCACTTAAAGTGCAAAAAGTTGCCTTTACCAACAGTTTATGTTTTGTGATGGCAGATATTAAACATTTGTATTCAGTGATTTCCACTACCTTCCCTCTTTCAACAAACTAAAATTCTATCTCAATTCACTTCTTTCTCCTTCAGCAAAGATATCAGCTAGACCCCCTTTACCATGACTTTGTTATGCTTCCTGCTTAAATACCGTCTATGCTCACTACCTTCTCCTCCATCAGCTGAAATCTCTCCACTTTTCAGGTTAGGTGGCAGTTAGGCTCCTCCTCCCTCTCTATTCCTTCAACTTAAGTTTCTCTTTCCCTCAGTGTAGGTGGCAGCAAAATTCACCTCTTCTCCTGCTGCTGCTTATAATTTGCTACAACCAGAACCTCCTACTTAATAAAACATTCTGACAACTGTAATCGCTCACTTATTAATTCAATTCCATACTAATCCTACAGGCTCCAGTCTAGGTAGCAGCTTATACTGCTAGTCCTCTTCTCCCTCAGCTATCTACTTCCTGCAACGGTAACATCTTACATACTCACCTCTAATCCATAGCAATACTTTCAGCTTACCCTTTCCACTGCCATACATCACAACAGCTCCATTCCACTCCCTAATAATGTTTCATACTTTTTTTATAATTGTTATTATCCAGCTCCTCCCTCGGTGTCTTCCTCCCTTATCCAGCAAGTATTCTGACAATTATTCATCCGGCCATCACACATTTCTAGCTTCTCCACCACCCATAACCACATCCCCTAGTTCAAAAACATGCCTGCTCATGCACATACACAACTTGATTTCAGTACCTTAAACAAGTATTAATTCAATACAACTAGCACCCACTATAACTAACTAAAAATGCATCGCTGCAAACTTTACCAGTACATCATCCTTTTAATTAGATTAGGTAGCCAAAAAAAAGGTAAAATTAATAAGTGCCTAAAGCAGATGCCCTATGCTGACCGTCTGAAAAAAACTCCAGCTATACTCTGTGGCATATCATCTACTCAGAGGTGATCTCTGTTTAACATACAAGGCCATGTCAAACCCTGAGCTGCTGGACATGCTCCACTTAAAGAAATCCCAATCCCTCAGAGCCACACGCTCCAGGGATCTAAACCTTGTCATCACAATGAACAAAACATGCTGGAGGGATAGGTTCCTGACCCAGAGACTCCCCATACTCTGGAATAGACTGCCCATACATGTCAAGCAGAGTGCCCCCTTGGCCCACTTCAAAAGGAACCCTGACGATTGGGTGGGAGATAGGAAATTCACCCCGGGGATCACATCAGTCGCCCTGCTAGACGGGGTTCCAGGGAAGTAAAAATTGTGGGAAGAAATATCCGGGGAATTGTTTGGCTAGGCTTGTATAGGCCCTAGGGCCGATAGTCTAGTACCAACCTATGAATCAGTACCCCGGTCCCTAATAGCGAGAGAGAGAGAGAGAAAGAAAAGCCGACCACCTTATTTAAAAAAAAACATTGCTAGCTTAAACAAAAAGTGGACCTACCTAGAAGCCTGGCTGTTACTGAAGCAACTTCCATGTCTACTCTGTAAACATTACTACTGCAACTATTGTCCCAAACAATGACAGGAAACCAAAACAGATACTTGCTAACACAATCCTAGGAAATCAAACCCACTTGTATATAGCCTCCATTGGTATACTTCCACCTTCTTCTCTCAATATTTTTCAAAATGTTTTCAATAAGATGTTTCCTTCTGGTGTGTTTAGAAATTGCATTACCCTAGGAAACTTCAGCATCAAAGCATCAGCCCTAAATCCATACAGTTGGACAGACCACTACAACTACTTGGCCTTGACCAACTGTTCAAGTTTAAAAGAAGGCCAAATCACCAAACTGATTAGTTAAAATAAGGTTAAATGTGGTATACTTATTTAAATTACAGATGTGTCCATGTCAATGTGCATCTAAATGCGCTCAGTGACTACTGCCCTCCCACCTCACTTGTTTCTTCAGAATCCACAAGAAGAATCAGCAAATTATCACTGGCAGAATGTTTTCATAATCCAAGCAAAATATTCTTGCACATTCCCTTAAATCCACTGATTGCTCATTAATATTCAACAGTGCTAACCCCATCGATGCCCTGTTCATTTTCCTATGAACACTATGTAATCCTAAAATCATTCTTTCCTGCCATATACAGGAAATTAAGAGGCCAACATTACTATTGGCTTACCTCTGAATAAGCAAGACTACTAAAACAGAATTCTGCCTGGAAACTCTGGAAACAAGATGCAAACAATAGCAGTCTGCACAAAAAGTATCTGAAAATGCTGCTAAAGCTATCCATCTGAAACAGCAACAGAAACCCTTGCTTCCTCCTTAAACACCTTTTGGAAAACCATAAAACATTTAAAAGGTCAAATTACTGACAGTAGCTATTCTCCACCTTTAATTCCAGATAACATAACCATTCTATTTTTGTATATTTACAATTCATAACTTGACAAGCCAAAATCATTACAATGCTCAAACCTTGATTACCAATCCCTACCCAGGAGGATTCTACCTCCTAGCTGACTACAGCCCCACACTGTACTTCAAATAATTTCCAAATAAATGATAACCCTACTACGCAAACTGGACCCAAGCAGAGGCACTACATTTTCAATTTTATATCCCACAATTCTAAAATGTCATCAAAAATTCATTGTCAAATCTTTGACATACATCTATGATCTCTTACTAACAGCAACAATCTTGCCAACCCTATTCAAACATGCTACTATAATCCCTCTAAAATTTCAGCACCCAAGAACTGTAAAAATTATTGGCCTGCTTCTACCTTTCCCCTCTAACAAAAATATTTGAAAATTTGCTAAACAGATGTTCAGTCACTCAATCTTATGGCCTTCTATGCAACCAACAATACAGCTTAAGAAATGCATTTAGTGCACTCTATACTACCACAAACAAAATTCTGCAGGAATGGCCTTAGTGGTGGTTTTTAAATGAATGCACAGTATTTGGGCCAAAGTTAAGTTATACTCAGCCAATACTTCTTACAGGAGGTTTTACTCATAGGCATGACTAGGACCTTATACTCAAAATAAACAAAATTAATTTAGGCTTAAATACCATTCAGTGGTTTAAAAGCCACCTTGATGGCCATTTGTACAAACATGACAGCAATAATGTATTTTCCAACATAGCTACCCTGAATGTTGGGATCCCCCAGTGCTCTGTCCTTGGGCTTCTTCTATTTTCCCTATTCATAAATAACCTAACCTATGACCTCCTACAACTAGACACAACTACATACACTGAGAACCTCATAGTCCTACAGACTGACCACTCACTATCACAAGTGCACCAAACCATGAAGCAAAATTTCTCCACCCACTGCAGTTGAAACAATACTAATGAATTAATCAACACAGATAAATCTAGCATCATCTTTGGCACCTCCTAGAAAACTTCAAACCTCCAACCATTCCCTATAAAGGATGGCCTTGATAATCCATTCCCAGTAGTTACACGGCAAAAATATTTTGGGACTTTACTGGATCTTTTGTGTACACTTCTCTGCTCATACAGACTATACAGCTAAAGTCTTTTGCCAGCTAAAAATTTGCTGTAGAATCTCCCACCTCTCACTTCCTCCCTCCAAAATTACAGCAATGCTTTGCCAAAAGTTTTTGATTCTTAAACTGGAATATGCTCTACCCTGCCTTCCCTTTATTTCTCCACTAACACACAGAATCTCCAAGGACATAAAATAATATCTCAATGTATACTCCTAGCCACTCTATAAGTATACACTATGATCTAGTCAAGAATACCATTTGGCTGCCATTTCAAAGTAGAGCAATACTTATTACTCAGCACTCTTGTATTCAAAATCATTATACTCAGCCAATGCCCCCCTCTAAAGACCCTGCTCCCAGGGAAAGACCCAACTTACACATTGTTTAAAAGACCCAACTTACACATTGAGGGGAAGCCAAGCATATGCAATTTGCTCTGTTAGGCTATGATTCGGTACCATTACTGATGAAAGAACATTTACAAAAATCTGCCTTACCACTTGGAGCCACCTCCATACTGATGGTCAGTCCCAGAATTCACTAGTTCAAAATAAACCTGGAAGACCATTTCAGATAAGAAACTGCTTGTTTCCTTGACACTGGACAACTTATAACAATATACTGACTATACCCATGTTGCAATACAATGTACATTTTCCTATACAGATGAAACCACATATGACATTAGTTTGTAAATAATACTTTGTTAATACTGCAAATAATACAGTACTTTAAAGCTGTACATATCTAACTGCAGTGCATATATCGATTATTCTTTTTTTCCTATACTTTCCTTGGATGCATTTTTTTCAACTGCTGTATTTATGTAGTGCATTTTGTCTTACTGTTCCTCTGGAGCTCAGGTTGTGGCTGAAAAGGGTGTTTTGATGAGCTCACCTATCCAGTTACCACACTACAAATAAACAAACAGACATATAAATACCCAAAAACTACAGCAAATCCCCTATATCTTTGTATATTATCACCTTTTTTAGAAGGGGCCTAAGCCTGAGACACAAACATTAAAGGACTCCTCACTACTTGAAACCTTTTATTTAGGATACCCTATGGTGACCAGAATGCAGGAGGAAACATAGCTTCAATAAAATTCCAATTATGTCATACAACAATAATTTCATATCTCAAGGAAACCCTCACTTACGGAATAAGCTCCCCCTTTCAATTAAACTCATCTGATCTACTCACACATTCAAAAAGGAGCTAGATGACTACATGGGTACCTGTGAATTCCAACATGGGAACAAGGGCTTTAAGCTCCTCAGTGTCCAACAAGCCTTGAACTTGGTCACCAAATCTATCAATCCATGAGAGGTAGATTGCTGTGAGAAGCAGGTGTAATGTTAAATACAGTGACTTATGCATGTAGAGTGAGTGAAACTGCATCATCTTAAAGCTATCAGACGTGTAAAACAGAAACAAAAACATGAAAATGAGTGAAAACACAGTAACACAGAGCCAGGAGTCACATCAAGCTTGAATAGCATGAGAAACATTGATTATTAAATTCTATATGAAGTAGAGCTATAAGTAAAATAAATGTTTTGTGTTTTAACAAAATGTACAGAAACTGTTGCAAAAGAAACAATTTTACTATAATGTATAAAATGTGACAGCTAAACAGACAATAACTTCTTCTTCTTCTTTCAGCTTTTCCCGGTTAGGAGTCGCCGGAGCTGATCGCCTGTCCACTCATGATCAGCAGTGGAGTTTTACGGTGTCAAGTTGCCAGCCCAGCGCCCAACCTTCCACAGAAGGCACACACATGCACTCATGCCTAGGGCCAATTTAGAGTATCCAATCCACCTACAGCATGTCTTTGGCATGTGGAAGGAAACCGGAGCACCCAGAGGAAACCCACGTGACCACAGGGAGGACATGCAGACTCCGCACAGAAGGCACCCAGCTGAGGTTTGAACCAGAGAACCTCTTGCTGTGAGGCAGCAATGCTAACCGCTGCACCAATGTGGCTGCCCACATACAACAGACAATACCTAATATGATGAAATAAAGCCATGCATGTGACTTGAGGTCACAATAAAGGTGGACTGAGTAAGTGCTGTATGTAACAATGTGACACAGAGAATATGAGACAAAAGCTCAGTCAAGTATCTGGCCACAGAAATTCAAAAAAGAACAAACTGTGGTGTTTAGACAAAGGTGCAGGGTGTAAAGAAGTTAATGTTTAAATATTCAAAGCACTGAATGCGAGAAACAGTGAACTAAAGCTTTCTATGGCAAACTGTTGTGAAACCACTGAGTCAGAAATTGCAAGACAGAAGCTCCAGCTACATTGGTTTGACTTCTCAAAGCTTGATAAGAGGAATAGATGTTCTAATTTGCAAATATAAGCATGATCATTTGCTTTCTGAGTAAGATGACTTATTCTTCTGTTTTGTTTGCTAGTTTATCCTATTGAGTTAGACCCTGCTATTTTACCATGAGTATGCTCCAAGGAAAGCTCCCAGTAACTCTGAGAAGAAGAACTAAAGGCAGTTCAGCAGACTGGAGTACACAGTGACTGGTTGAATAGCATGGCCACTGTTATGAAACCTGACAAAATTCTTATATCCTTGTTACAGAAGTATTAGTTTAATGACTATTGTTAATGCTCATTGGCTTAAGCTGTTATTTGTCTTCTGACCTGATTCTCAGGATCTCTGGACCATGTACTTATCTGGCTGACCTTAACAAAATCATAAAAATGGAACATTATCTCATTCTCCTAAGATAGTAATTTCTGCTCTCCTATAATCAAAGTACTTCTCTGTTCCTAATGGTAGCCAAGGTTTCTGGCAAATTAAACTTAATGAGAAAATGTTTAGACTGTATACATTTAATATGCCTCTGAGAAGATCCTGAGTCCTCACATTGCCATATGACATTTCATCAGTGTCTAAAGTGATTCAGGAAGTTGTGTAACTGATCAAAGACTTGAAAGCATTATTATTACTACTTATGATATAACAATATGGGACTGGATTACAGAATAGTCTAACACAAGACTAATTCAGTTACACAGCAGACAGTATAAACTCAGAGTAAAATCAGCTGTAGATCTGAGATGCATAGTTCGTGTTTTGACTTCAGTGCACTTGAAAAATCAGAGTTGTGGTACAAATGTCTCCATCAGAAACTTAACAAGTATTTATGTGACTTCTAGGTATGATGCATTATCTTTTGAAATTTATTCAGAATAAGTAAGAAATAAATGTGCCATAAAGGAAACTGGAGCAGAATGTGACATGACACTGGAGTAAAGAACAAAAAAGTTATTTTCTTTTTTAATTGCTCCAAAAGTTAGTGAAAATGCACCCAAATTATAATGTAAAAGGTATTTATTTTATATTATAATATAATGGCAATATTC